>NC_012875.2:39328544-39356404 GCF_000003195.3 Sorghum bicolor
TATTTGTTTTTCAGCAAATAATTGACTGGATAAAAATCAGTAGCTTGTTCGGTCTTAAATTATAACAAAAAAGATATAAATTCCCAGATTGTAATGAAGAGAAAAATTAAGTCCCTTATATTAGACAATAATTTTATGTTTTCACAAGGCACAAATGTTGCAGTTCTACTAAAAGGGAACAGCTAACTGAAATTTTCGGTTCTAGTTCGATTTCAGTTCTTGGTTATTTTTTTCTCACGTTGAAGCGTCGGTGTGCTTTCCTTTGGGCTGGTATTGAATCAACAACTGGGAAAATTCAGTAGATAGGTTAGTTGTGATCCACATACGATGGTTCCTCGCCACCGTTATCGAGCACTTGACTTGTTCATCTTAAGAAAAAACAGGTCGAAGTACCGATCAAAAAAAAATTCATCTACAAGGAGGGTGGCAGCAGCATGCAGCATACCGAATACGCAACGTTCCTGCTGTTGGCGAACGACATCAGGTACCTCCGGCTGGTCCACGGCACCTCCGCGGTGTGCGTACAACCATAGTCACATAAAACGGATTCACCATCTTTGACCCTCGACCCGGATTCATCCATCCCGACTCAAGTTTATGGGTTTATTTTCGACTTAAAGTATAAAAATCTCGTAAGTATTATACCATGTACGACAACTTTATCAACCTATGCGCACTATAGGAAGTTTATGGGGACGTTGATGCCACTAGGAAGACAGCGCCGGAGGCGGATATGCGCACTGTGTCATTGTGTGCCACTGGCTATGTCGTGCGGGCTCTTTCGCTGCTGCTGAGTGAGGCCTTGTTTAGTTCCGAAAACTTTTCGGTTTTAACTGCTAGCACAATTTCGTTTTTATTTAACAAACATTATCTAATCATACAATAACTAGGTTTAAAAGATTCGTGTCGTGATTTACAGGTAAATTGTGCAATTAGTTTTTATTTTTATCTATATTTAATGCTTCATGCATGTACCGCAAGATTCGATGTGACGAAAAATTTTGAAAAAATTTTGATTTTTGGGGTCAACTAAACAAGGCCTGACTTGCCCAAAGAAAAAGTCACTGAATCCGCATCACCAGCACTACTGAGTGGGGTCACAAACAAAAATAAACGGGCGGCGTCAAGTGTCAGTGCACCTAATCTCGTGATTTTTTTGTCTGCGCACCTAATACTCTACTATCATATTTCACTTGGTTTTATTCTAAAAAAACACTTAGTTTTGTCCTAAATCAAACTTCTCTGATTTCAATTATATTTCTTAAATAATATATATAAGTTTTAACAAGTTTTAATAGAGATTGCATGAAAGATCTAATTAAACAAATGTAATGTTCTAGACGCTGATGTAAAAAATAAAATAAAAAAAATCAAAGTAAACTGTAATTTAGATCCTGCTCACCCCTGGCTGTGGCGGCTGCTACATTTTTCCCATGCCTTCATCCACGTTGAAAAACGTGTATGGAGCAGTATCCGTGCCTTGGCTAGCAAGGATGTAAGAAGGTAGTGCTGATTTTTTTTAGGTTTGGCTAATGTAAAACTTTCGTTTGTATTTGATAATTATTGTCCAATCATAGACTAATTAGGCTCAAAAAATTTGTCTCATAAATTATAGGAAAATTGTGTAATTAGTTATTTCTTTTATCTATATTTGATGTTCCATACATGTATACAAAGATTCGATATGATAAAAAATTTTGAAAAAATTTGGAATTTTGGGGTGAACTAAGAGCATCCCCAACCGTTTTGCAAATAAGCTTTGTATTCATGTATTTGCAAAAAAGTCTTAAAAACACTTATCCAATGGTTTGGCATTTAGACTTTGCAATTTTGTTAACTTGGCAAAAAGAGAGGAAGGATTGGCATATATGCCAAACCTGTTCACACTTGGCATTAGAAAATTGGCGCAAAGTGATTAATGTCAAACCATTGGAGATTGCCTCTTTTCACCTTTGCCATATTTTTTTGAGACTTGGCAAACTCCCTCGTTTGTCAAACCAATTATGCAAAACGGTTGGAGATGCTCTAAGGCCTATATATCTATCACAGTAACAATAAAGGTTAGTAAGCCTATTCATGAAAAGCAGAGATTGCATTATATAGTGTCCGTGGAAGTCGCCATCGTAGGTACGTGATGTCAGCCGCCCAGCCCCGTGTAATCTTGGGAAGGAAGAAATTAAATTGCCAACTACTTGCGAAACATCTCAGAAGACTACCCGCGCTAATGGATCTGTTTATTTTAGTTTGGATTCTGGATTCTACCTAAGCTAAAGAAAATGAACAACAAATCCGGAGAATTAATTCTAAGAATTCAAGTCTCTCTGCTAGAAGAATTGAAAATCCGAAATGAACATCTCACCGGTTTCACCTCATATGAGCCTGTTGGTTTGAGTTTATCTGCTGAATCTGTCAGCCATTTAACAATATTTTTCTCTTACAATAATCAGCAAATAGTATGTTTAGTCATTTTTTTTCAGCCAAACAAATAAGTTAGAAGAGTACCTTAAAATCAATTTAGAGTATAGTTAAGTGGGGACTGTTGTGCCAGATTATCTAGAAAGTTGCTCCTGACATATCTTAAGTTTGACGTAGTGTCTAATTAACTCTTTCTAAAAAAGAATACAATTCTATAGTTAAAGTGTCCAAAATTTGACCAAATATATAGTTAAAATATTAGAGCTTATGACACAAAATAACCATATTATGAAAATATATCTTATGACAAATATATTGATACTTATTTAATATCGTAACTATTTATAATTTTTTAGATATAGTTAGTCAAATTTGAGATACTTTTAATTACTGTTGTGTCAAATTATATATATTTTTGGACAGAGGGAGTACTATTGACCGGCGCATCATCACACAATTAGCCAAAAATACAGAAACTCAAACCCGAGTGTATAGTGTACTTGTACCATGCACCACAAGGAACCTATATGAATTTAATTAGGGGTGCCAAACGACTTTGAAAATGTTCATTAGTTTGTTGTCCTACAGTAATTTATTTATAAAAAAAACGGCACTAACAATACGCTGATCATACACAGATGTATGTTCTACTACTACTAGTAACGAGTAAGCTCAAAAACCTTTTTTTCCCTCTCCCCAACAAATAGGTGAGACATATCTTATTGAATTATTATTAGTAGTACAACAACCCTCCGATCCATTGCATTCTTTAGACCACAGCCACATCCAGATTCGCAATTAACGGACCACCTTTATTTTATTATGAAGTACAAATCAATGACACAGGTGAAGTGAGCAGAGTCATTATATTTGAATTTATACTTGACTAAGTGCCATGGGTCATCGACTAAGTGCCATGGGTCATCTCTGGTCTCCACTTCTGCTCCCCTGCTGCCTCCCTCCCTCTCCCTATCTCCGTCAAGCTCAGCTCGCTCGCAGTGGCAACGCCAAAGCATAGGCTGCACGAGAACAAGAGGATTCTGCACGGTGGTTTGCTCCGTGATTGATCAGGTAAGGCGTAATATTCCCAGCAAAATATAAATTTTTTAGCCACCTTTGTTTCTTTCGTTGCACGGCTTGCCTTTCTTCATTACTCAGGACAACTAAATGGCCTCAAACTGCAACAGAATTTTACCAGAGTTAGCCAAGAGATTGAACACCAACTTTGCTAGGTTCTACTGTATGAAAGGGTTGCAATGAGATCCACAGAGCTAGTCAGCTAGCACAATATTGAAACAGGGGTAAAAAATGAGCATCCCACCTATGGCCAAAAGGGCTATAGTAATCCAGGCGACAAGAGTAGTACAGTATATCAGCTACCGAAGAAAATAGCATGCTTATTAATTGTTTGCCCAGCTATAAGTTTCTTCTAATACAGATGACGTTATTTAAGGTAGCATAGCTGCAACTGCCACTACACCTTTACCCAAAATTAGCAGATGAGCTACCCAACTCTTGTAAGAACTTGTCCAAACATTAGAATAACATTCAGCAATAATCAAAGGTCTAGCATTTAACCTGCCAAGTCAGGTGCTCATTAGTTGCTTTTTTTTTGTTATAAGAGCATCTCCAAGAGATTAGGTAAAATTATATTCTAAACTACAAGATTTTAGCCATTGTGTAAAATAAAAAACTCACTCAAAGCATAGAGTTCTACAACAGCCTTTGTATAGGATAGCTAGTGAGGACAATATGCTATATATGACAAGCGAAAGTTTAGGCATAGCAAACTTGCTATTTTAGCAAACCAGATAGCACACCTGTTGTACTTTAATTTTTGCTTTAAAAATGTAAAAATAGCCTAGATAACATGGATAGCATATTTGTAGGAGTTGCTCTAATATTCACAAAATCCATTATAACAAAAACACTGTAAAATGATAAAATATTACAAGCAATCTAAGTGGTATGTTGGATTATTAGAGATATATATATGTGCTGTACATGACTTGGCCTTGTTTAGTTTGCGAAAATAAAAAGGTTTTGGGTACTGTAGCACATTTATAACTATAGCAATTAGTGTCCAATCATGGACTAATTAGGCTTAAAAGATTCGCCTCACAATATAGGAAGCGCAGTTTGCATGTATTCGCCTCGCAGTTTACAAAGTCGTTAATCAGTGATTGTCCAACATAGGAAGCCTTTGTATAGGATAGCAACTAGTGTCCAATCATGTCCATATTTAATGCTCCATGCATGTGTCCAAACATTCGATGTGATGGGGCGAAAAGTTTTTAGGTGGAAACTAAACAGGGCCTTCAATTATAACATAAACTGTTCCAGTTATATATGTCACCCAACCCTAAAGGTGTGCACGTGTATTCCTGAAAATGTCTGCAAGTTGAACTTACTCTCAGGGGAAAAAAGACAAGTCATTAATCTGAATTTCTTAGCAACAATATTGAGTTCAAATTTTGATACTCAAATCTCCTCGATTGTTTGACCTTGATGGCAGCTACTGATTCACGAGAGGACAGTGACAATTATATAACTTATTCCACTGCTGGTTTTTGTCAAAAACAAATTTTAATGCAGGTTCCACCATGTTCCAATATTTGCAAGAATGGCCAGAGATATAGTCACCCAGTTTCTGGATGGATGCTTTTGCATTGATCCAGCTGATATTCATCATATGTGTATCCAGTCAATTTCTGTTGAAGAATATTAGATGGTGCGGGCAGAGATTGAAAACTTCAACTCCTGAGAGCAATAAGCATTCATATCAGGGCCAAAAGAATAGAGACATAAAGCTGTCTGTATCATACCAAGCAACCAAAGCTTGCTGCCTGCTTATGTTAACAACTCATGTCTTGCGGTTATTACTTTTCCAGTTACACAAAAAGTCAAGCAATTGCAAGTATCTGCATTGCATGCTAAGTGAAGGTTTGCAGGTGTTATCCTGGATAATATTGTCACTAGCAGCATTCAGTTTCCAGGAAACAAAATCTACTAAACTACCATTGATGATTCGAACATGGTGGATATTCAACTTTCTGCAATCAACTGCCAGGGTGGGGTTTGATCTCAGGTCAACTTTATCAAAACATGAACACATGGGGTATGAAGAATGGATCAATCTGTTCAGTTTTGGCCTTTGCGCTTATCTGTTTGCAATTTCAGTCAGAGGAAAAACAGGGATCAGGATCACCTGCACAGATAGCAGCATAACAGAGCCACTTTGGATCCCATCTGTAGCACAGGAGATGGAAACTGACAGGCTATGTCAATATGGAAGTGCAGGTATTCTACAACATATCACATTCTCCTGGATGAACCCTATCATAGCTACTGGATACAGGAAACCTCTAGATAAGAACGATGTCCCAGATCTTGATGGGAAAGACTCTGCCAAGTTCCTCTCTGTTTCGTTTACAAAGATCATAGATGATGTTGAACTCAGGCATGGTTTAAGTACATCATCAATATATAAAGCAATGTTCCTGTTTGTTCGCCGGAAAGCAATGGTCAATGCAGGACTTGCTGTGTTAAGTGCCAGCGCTTCCTATGTTGGACCATCACTGATTAACGACTTTGTAAAGTTCCTTGCAGGAGACAGGCAATATGGACATGTAAGAGGTTACCTTATAGCATTAGCTATTCTAAGTGCCAAAGTAGTGGAAGTAATAGCAGATAGTCAGTGGTGGTTTGGAGGTCAACAGCTCGGGATGCGGCTGCGAGCTGCTTTGGTATCGCACGTCTACCAAAAGGGACTTCAGTTATCTTTCAGTTCAAGGCAGAAACACACCAGTGGAGAGATCATAAACTATATGGATGTAGATATACAACGGATTTCTGATGTCTTATGGTACACAAACTACATATGGATGCTACCCATTCAACTCTTTCTAGCTGTCTATGTTCTCTATCGAAATCTAGGGGCTGGGGCCTGGGCTGGTTTAGCAGCAACAATGGCAGTAATGGCTTGCAATATTCCACTAACCAGAATGCAAAAAAGGTTGCAAGCCAAGATCATGGCTGCTAAAGATGAGAGAATGAAGGCGACAGCAGAAATTCTTAAGAGCATGAAAATACTGAAACTTCAAGCATGGGATATGCAGTACCTTCAAAAGATAGAGGCTTTAAGGAACGACGAGTACAGGTGGCTATGGAGATCTTCGAGGTTGTCAGCTCTGACATCACTAGTATTTTGGGGGGCACCTGCATTCATATCCTGTGTAACTTTTGGTTCATGCATATTGATGGAGATTCCTCTTACTACTGGTAGTGTTTTGTCTGCCCTTGCAACATTCCGGATGCTACAAGATCCAATCTTCACACTTCCTGACTTGCTTTCAGTGTTTGCTCAAGGGAAAGTATCAGCTGATAGAGTGGCAAAGTACCTACAGGAAGAAGAACTGAAATGTGATGCAGTTACACAAGTGCCAAGAAGCGACACATGCTATGACGTGGAGATTGATCAGGGAACATTCAGCTGGGAGCTTGGGACCACTTGTCCAACTCTCAGAGATGTACAGTTAAGTGTAAAGAGAGGGATGAAAGTAGCTATCTGTGGAATGGTCGGCTCTGGAAAATCCAGTCTATTGTCATGCATACTTGGGGAAATGCCAAAACGAGATGGGTCTGTCAGGGTCAGTGGGAGCAAAGCATATGTTCCTCAAACTGCCTGGATCTTATCTGGTAACATCAGGGACAACATTCTCTTTGGAAACCCATATGATGATGAAAAGTATGAAAGGGTAATAAATGCTTGTGCACTGACTAAAGATTTTGACTTACTTCCAAATGGAGATTTGACTGAGATTGGTGAAAGAGGAATTAATATGAGTGGTGGGCAGAAGCAGCGAATTCAAATTGCAAGGTCGATGTACGGAGATGCAGATATTTACCTGTTTGATGATCCTTTTAGTGCAGTAGATGCTCATACTGGAAGCAAGATTTTCAAGGTTTGTTTTGTAGTCCCAAAATCTGCATAAATATACTTAAACTATGTATTGTGAATTTGATAAGTTAATCATTTAGGACTTTATGACAGTTGACAGCAACCAGTACATATTCTAAGCAAATAAATAATTGGATTGCAGGACTGTGTCATGGGAATCCTTAAAGACAAAACAGTCCTGTATGTGACCCACCAAGTCGAATTTCTTCCAGCTGCAGATCTTATATTGGTAGGTGGTGCCTAAAACTCCTTTTTGTTTGTCTACTCATGTCCAAAGGTTGAAGTTGCCAAGTAACTAACCATGTGGATACAAGTTTACAGGTGATGCAGGGCGGAAAGATTGTGCAGAGAGGGAAATTTGATGAGCTCCTTCAAAGGAACAAAGGATTCAAATCAATGGTAGGAGCCCATAGCCAGGCTCTTGAATCTGTCATGAATGCCCATAACTCAAACGGAACATCATCAGATAACCAGAAATTAGCAGATATTGAGGATGAATTCAACACAGAAAAGGAAACTGATGATCAGCTACAGGGCACAACAAAGCAAGGGTTAGTACAAAATGTCTCACAAGACAACAGTGACAAGGGGAGGTTAACACAAGATGAGGAGAGAGAAAAGGGAAGCATTGGCACAAAAGTTTACTGGACGTACCTAAGGGCAGTTTATGGTGGTGCCTTAGTTCCAGTAATAATTGCAGCACAGTTATTGTTCCAAATATTTCAGATAGCAAGTAACTACTGGATAGCATGGGCATCCCCTCCATCATCTGAAACCACCCCAACCGTTGGATTAGACCTCCTCTTCTCTGTGTATATAGCACTATCTATGGGAAGTGCACTATGTATCTTCGCCCGCACCATGGTCACATCACTTATTGGTTTACTAACGTCAGAAAAGTTCTTCAAGAATATGACCTGCTGCATCCTGCGTGCCCCAATGTCCTTCTTTGACTCGACACCTACTGGAAGAATTTTAAACAGGGTCAGTTTATATGAAAATTTCATACACATCACATGCCCACACACTACTAAAGTATTAACTAATCAATGTTTGTTTTTTGTGTAACAGGCCTCCAGTGACCAAAGTGTTCTAGATCTGGACATAGCAAACAAGCTTAGTTGGTCCTTGCTTTCAGTCATACAAATCCTGGGTACCATTGGTGTTATGTCACAGGTTGCATGGCCAGTTTTTGCCATCTTGGTTCCAGTGACAGTACTCTGCTTCCTGTATCAAGTATGAATTTTTTAGAAAACTTTAGGTCTTACTTATAATTTTGGATTCTCTTTACCATTATGCAATTGGCTAATACTGAGAACTATGCATTTGAGGAAGCTTTAATAGCAGTATTCTGAATCCATATGCTTTGTGTACAATGTGCAGCACTACCAAATCCCAGCAGCAAGGGAGCTGGCTCGTTTGTATAAAATTCAAAGGGCGCCAATACTACACCATTTTGCAGAGTCACTTTCAGGAGCATCGAGCATTAGAGCATATGGTCAGAAAGATCGTTTCAGAAAAGAAAACCTTGGTCTTTTAGACAACCATTCCAGACCATGGTTCCATAACTTGGCTTCCATGCAGTGGCTTTCTCTCAGGCTAGCCATGCTGTCCAACCTTGTCTTTGCAGTTTGTTTGACTCTACTAGTCAGCCTTCCTGAAGGTTTATTGAACCCAAGTAAGATGTATATGCAAAGAACTTGGTGACTAAAGAAGCCTTAATCTGTCCTAAGTTTAGAAATTTGTCAAACTAATATAATTGCACATGCAGGCATTGCTGGACTTGCAGTGACTTATGCATTGAACCTCAACTACCAGTTGATGTCTATGATTTGGAACATTAGCAGAATAGAGAACAAAATGATATCAGTAGAAAGAATATTGCAGTACTCAAGGATACCTAGTGAGGCTCCTCTAATAGTAGACTACTATCGCCCACCAAATAGCTGGCCACAAGATGGAATGATCAATATAAGATGCTTGGAGGTATGTGAAAAAGAATCATGAATGATGAACTAATATGAGTGCAAATAATCAAGAATATGCATGCAAAGCTGCAAACACAATGCTATTAACCGACAAATATTAAAAATGTATCTCTGAGTTGACCAAAAAAGTCCACTTTTGCATTAAATTTAAAGCTGAATAGTGACATGCTCAAACTAAGGTTAACTAGATTGCAGATGTTGCCAGCAACATTCATCTCATATTATACTTTATCAGAGAAGAATTAGAAAATCCCAAAAAAAGAACAATAAGAGCAAAATAAACAGCAGATTTGTGATTGTTTCTGTTGCGCAACAAATGAATTATATCTTTATATAATTTATATATGACAAAAAAAACTGAATAGTCAAGAAGGAAAAAACATTAAATTTAAGACACAGACATAGAAGCCATATACAAATAAATGTGCCTCTTACATTTTTATTTTCTATATAATTAACGGAACATTTATTCTGTATTTTGTCTCAATATATGCATCTGCTCAAATGGAGATATCTAATGTGAGCTATGCTTTTACAGGTGCGATATGCAGAGCATCTCCCATCTATTTTAAGGAACATATCATGTATAATTCCAGGAAGGAAGAAGGTGGGGATTGTAG
Source organism: Sorghum bicolor (assembly GCF_000003195.3). Classification (NCBI taxonomy): domain Eukaryota; kingdom Viridiplantae; phylum Streptophyta; class Magnoliopsida; order Poales; family Poaceae; genus Sorghum; species Sorghum bicolor. The sequence continues at coordinate 39,338,528 of NC_012875.2, forward strand.
GACGTACTGGTAGTGGAAAGTCAACTTTTATCCAAGCACTTTTCCGGATCGTTGAACCACGGGAAGGGACAATCAAAATCGACGATATTGACATTTGCAAAATTGGGCTGCACGATTTACGTGACAGACTTAGCATCATTCCACAGGATCCAACTATGTTTGAGGGAACAGTGAGAGGGAACCTTGATCCACTAAACGAGTACTCTGATCAACGTGTGTGGGAGGTAACTAAATTAACTACAAATCCAACATGATAATGAAAACCTTACTTACCATATGAAATAGAGGAGCTAAGTCTTTTATGTTACCAGATAACTAAACAAAAATGAAGGTGTCTTCTGTGAACGAATAAGGATAATGATGTAGTAATGAATGTGATTCCCAGTGATCGTGCTTATCTATCAAGGAACATGTAGTAAATAGCAAAGATTGAAGCTGGAATGGGGAAAACATATAATTGTTGTATAGTACAAGACTACAAGTGCACACATAGTAACCAAAGCAATGCCTAAGATTTTTCTTATAACTTATATCCAACTGGGTTTAGCCTAGTGGATGTGACTCATGAGTCATGAGTAGCAGTGTAGCACCACCAAAGGATGCTAGACCAGTTGGTTAAGCAGTTCCAGCGGCACCCCTCAGGTCTTGAGTTTGAACTCTCATGGGAGCGAATTTCAGGCTGAGGATAAAAAAATCCCCTCGCTCGCCCCAGGCCAAAGCACAGGTAAAGAGATCGGCCCTTCTCACGGGTAACGTCTCCCTGTGTATGGATGGGGCGGGGGTACGGGGATTTTCTCAGTCTGTGTGAGAAGACCTTCTTAAGCACAATACCTCGGGGGCGGTCATGACCCCTTGCAGGCTGAGTTTTTTTTAACTCATGAGTAGCACCTATAGTGTCTGGGTTTGGCTCATGTCGGAACGAATTTCAAGGCTGGTTAAAAAGCTTCCTCACTGGCAACACATGAAATATGGTAGGGAACTGGCCTATGGTAATGGTGGAAATCAGCCAATGTGAGGACTATGACCCTACCCAGGGTTAGTGACAAGGCACCAAACCAGGTGGTTGGTTATGGTGTGGCGCTATAGGGTCTGCACTACAAGGATTCAAGTGGTTTCTTGGCCGGTTGAAGGCTGAGGTGTCTTTTTTTCGTGACACGAAAGTGGAGTATCATAATATTAAGAAATAAGAAGAAAAAAAGGGGCAAGAACCCTTACAACACACACCCACATAACTCATTCTTGATAAGTACATTTGTGTCTATGAAATAAAAAAGGAAACAACCTCAACCTAAGCCATCATGAACACCTGTGGGGGCGGTCTTCCCCCCACCAGCCTAGTTTTTTTTTAACCAACTTGATCAAAATTCAAAATCTAAATTGATATACAATTGGACAGAAAGGGTTTCCTTCCAAAAGAAACGTGATGACTAGAGGGAGAAGGCACCTGATCAGAAAATTGGTTTTCTTAATTTGCTCAGGTATTGGACCAATGTCAGCTTGGTGATATAGTTCGGCAAAGCCCAAAGAAGCTGTATTCAACAGGTAATTTACCCTTTCTGGTGCAGTGGCTAAATGTGAAGTAGTAACTATAGCGTTTAGATTAGAATTCTTTTATGACTATAATCAAATGCATGGGCGGATGTATATAGTAAATAGTGGGTGCAGCCGCACCCACATAAAAATAGGAAAACAATGATTATGATTAAATTTTCACTGTATTCGCACCCGCAAAATAAAAGTCTACGCACCCACAAGGCAAGCGGCACCCCCCTTGAATTTTCTCTAGCTCCGCCACTGATCAAATGGGGTACCCCCTCTAGTTGTCGAGAATGGGGAGAACTGGAGCGTGGGTCAGAGGCAGCTGTTCTGCCTTGGAAGGGTTCTGCTAAAGAGAAGCAATGTCCTCGTACTCGATGAGGCAACTGCTTCAGTTGACTCCTCCACTGATGAAATTATCCAAGAAACCATTCGTCGAGAGTTTGGGAATTGCACGGTGTTGACGGTAGCGCACAGAATTCACACAGTTGTTGACAGCGATCTCATTCTTGTCTTCAGTGAAGGTAAGCCCCAACACATCCTCTGCATGTTATTGGACACACCTAGTTGCACTGATACTAAAATCCATACTGTTCATGATGGGCAGGAAGGATCGTAGAATACGACACACCATTCAGACTACTGAATAACAAGAACTCTGAGTTCTCCAGGCTCGTCAAGGAGTACTCAAGGCGGTCCCACCGCTTCAGTGGTAGAGCAAACAACTGAATGGCGATGAGCTCAACATGAAGCCAAGAATTGAAATTGAGGCCAATCACAGTGGGTGGCATGGCACTAGCTCCTATATCCAGACTGATTATGTTGCTGATGTGAGGAGACATTTTCAATAAGAAAAAAAAACTGCATCTACTCCATGATCCACGTACACATGTGCATGTCGATGATGGACGTGGATATTTGTAAGTTCCCTAGTTAAATGCCTGTTTGTTGCAACCAGCCAAAACAAGTTTGCGAGATAATATAGTTGGTTGGATGAAGCTACTGCAAAATAACATAGCACATCTATAACTTGGATATACCTCATAATTTGCCCTCCATACCTATAATACACAACGAAACTTGTAGCAACATCATTGATAAATCAAGTTCAAAGGTGCATGCTAAATAACACCTTGAACCAAACCAATCATCGACCCAGAAGAAATCTAGATGCAGGCCTTCTGAAAACAATTAGTTCACAATAATCCAAAACTTCACAAATAGATTACCATTATAATCAGTATACAACACGGTCTAAAATGATTGTGTTAGAGTATATGAGTATGAGGCCCGTGAGGCTAGGCCCATGAGGCCCATGTATCCCTAATTATATGGCCACCCTGGTTAGGGTTAGTAAAATTAATGAAACCCTAATTCTAACATGGTATCAGATAGCTTTCTCCCTCCTTCCAGCCGTCAGGCATCCACCTGCGCCGCCGCCGGCCGGTGAGCCTCCCCTGGGCCGCCGCCGCGGGCGCCATGGCTGGCCAGCGGCCTCCCCACTTCCCTCCTCTCTCTTCCTCCTCAAGCTGGGAACACATCACAGCCATGGCCGCTCCTCCTCCTCCCCGTCTAGTCGTGGGCGCGGGTGCGGGTGCGGCCGGCGCGGCCCCAGCACGGGCGCGAGTGCGGCCGGCGCGACCCCCTGCGCGGGCGCGAGTGCGGCCGGCGCGGCTCCCTGCGCGGGTGGGGGCGCCGGCGCGGCCCCCAGCGCGGTCGCAGTCAGCCGTCATGCAGACGCCGGCGTGGGCCAAGCTGAAAGCTCTAGTTTGTTTTTGGATAATTGATGAAACCCTAGTACTAACCTCTATGCTAAGTGTGTGTAGACTTAATGAGGTTGGTACATGCCAAGTGATGGAGCAAGTGATGATCATGGTAATGATGGTGATGACCACAAGATGATCAAGTGCTCAACGTGGAAAAGAAGAAAGAGAAAAACAAAATCCTATGGAGATCAAGACAAAGGTATTGCTTAGGGTTTTGGTTTTGGTGATCAAGACACCATAGAGGGTGTGATCACATTTAGGATAGATAGCCGTACTATAAAGAGGGGAATTCTTTGGCTAAGCGGTTATCAAGTGCCACTAGGTGTCATTGTTCTTGTGCATGCATTTAGAACCTAGTGAGCTAACTTAACTCCTTCAAAGAAAATATTTGTGAAAATGCTAACACACGTGCACTTGTTGGTTTACACGTTGTGGTGTTGGCACACTTTGAGAAGGAGGTGGAGTTTGAAAGGTAGAGAGAGGATGGGTTCCTCTCTCCTTCCCGCCGAGCTTGCTCGGCGGGATTCGGCGCTTTTTGAGAAAATGAAGTGCATTTTTTCTATTGCGCCGGTGGGATTTTCGGAGAAGTCGCGGGACCGGACGCTAGAACAGAAGCACCGGACACTGTGCATGTACGTCCGGTGTGCAGGCAACCTGGCTCGGTTAGGGTTAGGCACCGGACGCAGTTTGGAGCGTCCGGTGATGTGAGTCCGGTGACCTGAGCGTTTTGCAGAGCTCTCTGAGTTTAAGTCCGGTGAGCACCGGACGCAGCTTGGAGCGTCCGGTGGTGTGCGTCCGGTGACCCCATGAACTTGCAGACCTCTCTGTGTTTAAGACCGGTGTGCACCGGACGCGTCCGGTGCCAACTTGCTTAGCGTCTGGTGCTCTGCAGGTTACCGTTGGACCCTGACACGTGGCTGACTTTGGAGCACCGGACGCAGGTGCTGAGCGTCCGGTGCCCCTTTAAGAGCGTCCGGTGACCCCGAGTTTTGCCCAGTGAAAAGAGCCAACGGCTCTATTTGTTTGAGGGGATTATAAATACGTGTTGGCCGGCTTAGGGCTCACTCTCTTGGCATTCTTGACTACTAGACATCCTTGTGAGCCTAAGCAAACACCTCCCACTCATCTTCATAGATTATACATCTTTGTGAGATTGGGAGTGATTCCAAGTGCATTTGCTTGAGTGATTGCATCTAGTGGTACTTGGGGATCGTTCTAGCTGCGGTTTTCTTGTTACTCTTGGTGGTTGCCGCCACCTAGACGGCTTGGAGCAGCGGAGGAGCTTTGGCACGAGTTGGTGATTGTTCGTGGCCATCTCCCGGTGATTGTGAGGGGTCTTGTACCTTTCCCGGCGGAGAGCCGAAAGGTAACTCTAGTGGATTGCTCGTGTCATTGAGTTACCACACTTGTGGGTAGGTTCTTGTGGTGTCCTAGTGAGGACGAGGTTCGTGCTACACCTCTTAGCCACCGAACCACCAAGTGTTGGTCGACACAACGGGGATGTAGCGTGCCGGCAAGCACGTGAACCTCAGGAGAAAATCGTGTGTCTCCATCGTGATTGTACTTTGGATTTCTCCCGGTGATTGGACTTCATATTATTGATTGGTTCATCCCCTCTACGCGGTGGTATAAAGTTCAAACCATCTCTATTACTTTCTTGCAAACTAGAGTAGCTTACATACTTGAAACTTTAGGTAGCTCTCTAGTGTAAGTAGAGACATAGCTCTTGTGTGCCTAGTGATTATATCAACTAGAATTGTTGGATAGGTGGCTTGCAAACACCCCTTTAGAGCTAAAGCAAAAAGCTTCGCTTTGTTATTTACTAACCTCTTGCTCTAGTGATTTTGTAGAATTTTTAAATAGGCTATTCACCCCCCCTCTAGCCATATTAGGACCTTTCACAAGCACGGCCTGCAGGCGCCGTCCCAGCGACTTTCCCAGGCGCTGCTGTGGGCTTTCCCAGCACCGACTACGCAGGGCGCCACCAGAACCAGCAGCATCTCCACCATGGCGCGGGCGACGCCGCCCCGCCTCCTGTGCCGCCCGACTCTCTTCTACACGCAGCGGCCTCCGCCCTCGCTGCCGCCCTCATCACCGCCCGGGCTGAGCAGGGGTTGGGGCGACCACCTGACACATGCCCGGGGCTCAGTGCTCCCCTCCCTGGTGCTGCTGCCGCCGCCCGCATCGCTGCCTGGACTACTCCTCCGCTGCCGTCGTCTCCTCTTGGCCCTCCTCCCTCCGAGCCGAGCGAGGGTGGGGGGGCCGAAGTGGCAGCCATCGCCGTCGACGTGGAAACAGTGAGCCTCACCCACCGGCGGCGGTGCTCACAGGTGCTCCTCCGGGGCCCAGACCTGTTGGTGGGGACCCGTCGGTCTCGGCATCTTTCCACACCCCGTGGTCGCGAGCCATGTGGCCTCTCCAGGCTCCCAGCGGTGCAACTCCTCGCCCGGCGGCGGCCATGCTCGCTTGTGCTCCTCCAGGGTCTCTTTCCGCATCTCCTGGGGCCCCACATCTCGCCGTATTGCCCGGGCCTATAGGTTGGGGCCCGACGGCCTTGGCCAACTCTTTCAGCGCCATGACTCCGACTCCTCCTGTCGGGCCATACTGGGTCGCCGACTCGGGAGCCACTTACCACACCACCCCGATCCGGGTATCCTCTCCTCCGTTCACCCTCCTTCTTCCTCTCATCCTTCGTCCATCATGGTCGCCAATGGCTCGTGTCTTCCTGTCACCTCTGTGGGTGCCGCCGGCGCTCATGGCTCCTTTCACCTTCCCGACGTCCTTGTTGCCTCTTCTATGGTTCACAACCTTCTTTCTATTCGTCGGTTTACAGCTGACAATTCCTGCTCGGTTGAGTTTGATTCTTCTGGTCTTACTGTGAGGGATTTGGCATCCCAGCGACCTCTTCTCCGTTGCGACAGCACGGGGCCCCTTTATACCCTTCAGTTTCCGACCTCTGCGTCCTCTACCTCGCCTCCTGGTTTGTCAGCTGCCTTTACCACGACACCTTCCTCCACTGCCTGGCACCGTCGTCTCGGCCATCCTGGTCGTGATGCTTTGACACAGCTGAGTCGTAGTTCTGACATTCGGTGCCCTCGGACTCACGATGAGCCCTTGTGTCATGCGTGCCAGCTGGGCCGTCATGTCCGTCTTCCTTTTCAGTCCTCTTCTTCTCATGCCTCTCGGGTGTTCGATCTTGTTCACTGCGACCTTTGGACTTTTCCTGTCCTCAGCATTTCTGGCTACAAATACTATTTAGTGGTGGTCGATGATTTTTCTCATTATTCTTGGACTTTTCCCCTGCGTGCCAAGTCTGATGCTTTCCCCACTCTTCTCCACTTTTTTGCCTGGGTGTCTACTCAGTTCGGCCTCACCATCAAGGCCGTCCAGTGTGACAATGGCCGGGAGTTCGATAACTCCACCTCCCGTGCCTTCTTTCTCTCACACGGTGTCCAGTTGCGCATGTCTTGTCTGTATACCTCCTCCCAGAACGGTAAGGCTGAGCGCATGATTCGCACCACCAACGACACCATACGCACCCTTCTACTCTAGGCGTCCCTACCCGTTCGCTTCTAGGCTGAGAGCCTGCACACCTCCACCTATCTCCTTAACCGCCTTCCTTCCACTGCTTGTCCCGCTCCTACCCCTCACCATGCTCTGTTCGGCACCCCTCCTCAGTATGACCACCTTCGTGTCTTCGGGTGTGCGTGCTACCCTAACACCACGGCCACTGCTCCCCACAAGCTGGCACCCCGTTCGACTCTCTGTCTTCCTCGGGTACTCCCCGGACCACAAGGGGTACCGGTGCTATGATCTTACCTCTCGTCGCGTCCTCATCTCTCGCCATGTGGTGTTTGATGAGTTTGTCTTCCCTTTCTCCACCACCACCACACCGGCTTCCGCCCCTGACCTCGACTTCTTCTCGTCGTGTCCCGCTGACCCGGTGGCCCAGCCACCTTTACTATTTCCTGCAGGATCTGCTCCACCGAGATCTTCGCCGGCATTGTGCCCCGGCTCGCCGCCCACCGGTGTGCTCGGGGCTCTGTGCCTTGCACGGGTTCGTTGGCCACGCCCCTCCGGGTGGTTCCTGCGACTACACCTGACACGGCCCCGGGGACGCCGGTGTCTGTTCCTCCGGCACCCTGGACCTAGCCGGTGCCTGTTGCACCCCCGGCGCGCTTCGCCCAGCCGGTGCGCGTCTACCAGCGCCGGGCGCGACCGGTCCCGCCTCCTCCGCCACCGGGGGTGGCCTCTACGCCCCTACCTCAGTCGCCACCGTTGGTGTCTCCTCCACCGCTAACACCGCCACCACCGGTGGTCTCCTCTCCGCCGGCCACGCCTACTCCGCCACCGTGGGCACCGACTGCACGTGCTGTGTCGCCAGTGTACCACCCGCCGATTCTTCACCGCGACCCGCGTCATGTCCACCCGATGGTGACGCGGCACGCGGCTGGTACCCTGCGGTCCCGGGCTCTTGCGGCGATGCCCGACGACTCGCAGGTCTCTCCTGTACCCTCTTCCGTCCGCGCCGCCCTGTTAGACCCTCACTAGCGCCGCGCGATGGAAGAGGAGTACGCGGCGCTCCTCGCCAACCAGACTTGGGATCTGGTGCCGCGTCCGTCCGCCGCCAATGTTGTCACCGGCAAAACTGGATCTGGACTCACAAGCGGCGGGCTGATGGCACCCTTGAGCGATACAAGGCTCGTTGGGTTCTCCGGGGTTTCACTCAGCGCCCTGGGGTCGACTACGATGAGACCTTCAGTCCTGTGGTGAAGCCGGCGACTGTCCGCACAGTGCTCTCTTTGGCCCTTGCTCGCTCTTGGCCGGTGCATCAGCTGGATGTGAAGAATGCTTTTCTGCACGGGCATCTTACTGAGACAGTCTACTGCAGTCAGCCAGCGGGATTTGTTGACTCCTCTCGTCCGGACATGGTCTGCCGACTCAACAAGTCTCTCTACGGTCTCAAGCAGGCCCCTCGGGCATGACACTCTCGGATTGCTGCTTTCTTGGTGACACTGAGGTTTGTGGAGGCCAAATCAGATACGTCCCTATTTATCTACCACCATGGAGCCGAGACTGCGTACCTGCTGCTCTATGTTGATGACATTGTACTCACAGCTTCCAGTCCTTCACTACTGCGCCGCATCATCAGCGCTCTTCAGCTGGAGTTCCCTCTGAAGGATCTAGGTGTCCTCCATCACTTTCTTGGCGTCACTGTTGAGCCTCGTCCCACTAGGCTTATTCTACACCAGCGGCAGTACACTCTTCATATCCTGGAGCGAGCAGGGATGACTGGCTGCAAGCCCTGCCCCACTCCAGTTGACACTCAGGGCAAGCTGTCAGAGGCCGAGGGTAGTCCAGTGGCAGATCCCACTACGTATCGAAGTCTTGCTGGTGCACTTTAGTACCTCACTTTCACCAGGCCAGACATCACATACGCCGTGCAGCAGGTCTGTCTCCACATGCATGATCCTCGAGAGGCCCACCTGACTGCTCTCAAGCGCCTTCTCTGCTACCTCCGCGGCACCGTCGACTACGGGTTGCTTCTTCACCGGTCTCCCTCCACCGAGCTGGTCGTCTACACTGACGCTGACTGGGCCGGGTGCCCGGACACTCGGCGCTCTACCTCCGGCTACGCCGTCTTCTTAGGCGGCAACCTCGTGTCCTAGTCGTCCAAGCGACAGCCGGTTGTCTCCCGCTCCAGTGCCGAGGCGGAGTACCGCGCTGTTGCTAACGGCGTGGCTGAGGCTTCCTGGCTCCGGCAGCTCCTCGCCGAGCTTCACAGCCCCCTCTCCAGGAGCACGCTGGTCTATTGCGACAATGTCAGTGCGGTGTACCTCTCCACCAACCCGGTCCAGCACCAGAGGACCAAGCACGTGGAGATCGACCTACACTTCGTCCGGGACCGAGTCGCTGTCCAATCTGTAAACTTCGCTGCAACGGTAGTTCAGACTGCGGGGGGATGTTAGAGTATATGAGTATGAGGCCCATGAGGCCCATGTATCCCTAATTATATGGCCACCCTGGTTAGGGTTAGTAAAATTAATGAAACCCTAATTTTAACAGATTGGAAGAACAAAATATATTCATGAAAAAGTTGGAATTATTTTTTGAACTGACCTCTCTAGTGGGATACTTTTTTTTTGAAGTACTTATGTACGACTAATAAATGAAACGATCAAGTTGTGGCCTTTGTTCAGTTTCCTTCAGCCAAACCAACTAGGGATATCAATGATTGCAGATCACCAAGTAGCCCTGTTAATAAAAATTTTGATATAAGAGCATCTGAAAAGCTGGGTACAACAGAACAGGATGTTTCTTATGGTAGAAATATCATCTAATGAAAATCTGTCAACAGCAAGATATTTAATATGAAGGTCATGAGAGCAACAGGGTGGCCCAAGTCAGTGAAGACTGAAGAAGAGCATGAAGTTGTGCATTTCAATGCATGAATCGTCGATTTTTCTTTTTATGCCAGAAACTATGGTAAAAGCTACTAATGTTGCAATTGCAATTCAATCTTATATTAAGCCAGTCCAACAATGAAATACTATCGCTTTTGTTCAGTAGACAATGCCAAAATGCATTGATTCTCTTGACGATGTTTAGTGGTCTGAGGATGTGCAATGGACACACAATATTTGAAAGATGAGATTACACTAATAGCCTTGAGTATTATACCTTAACAATAACCATTCTACCAAACAAACACTATGTATAAAACCAAGATTGATGGTACAATATCTAAATGCAAAAGCATGATTGGAGCAAACAACAGCTGACAGCATGCCTCCAATTAATCTGTTGTTTGCATACCATCAGGAACCAGGTAAAGCCTCATTGTGATGTGACTTAAATCAGAATTAAGCAGTTAATATACTCCAACTCCATTCACCAAAGTTCTATTACATATAATATATAGAATAAATTCACCACGTAGTGCAAAAGCAATTCCTAAACCCAAATACAAAACTAACTTTTATCCATAAAGGTAGAGGTCATCTCATTAGAGAACAGAATTTGAAAGCTTATGGTGTTATGTTGAGCATTATGGGCAAGCAGTCAGAAATAAGAGTAAAGGATCTGGATACTAAGTTTTATACAAAGAGATGTTACCATCTAAAATGTAGCTGCAAGAACTGAGGCTAACAATAAAACAATAATATAGAATTTTAACACTTCAATATAGATATTTTCATCGTATCCCTTCTCATGATCAGCAAACAACATAAGAAAAGAAATTGGTTTCTACAGTACATTTATGCAAAACCTCTCCAGAAGTGCCAGGACTTTTGACCATGCAAGAATAATAAACTTTGCCATTGCATATATGTCATAAGAACCATATGCTAGTGGAATTGGTCAGGCCCAGGGTAGTTCTGAAGACAACGTATGTGAGGGAATCCAATCCATTCGTGATAGTCTACCTTGATTATCAAGGTGACAAAAGACTAAATCATGGAAGAGAGAGTAGTATGCTAGATAACTAATATTGTATAAGAAATCTTCCACATCAGCATACAATCGAAAGGAACATGTATATAAAATGAAAGATGCCCCAGGGCTGCTTGAATTACCTTGATGGGCTGAATTTTGGATCAAGTCAAACTCCCAGGGATGCTTTACTGGATTGTGTTTTGAGCTCAGACATCTACAGATTATGCAAGGTGGTCGCTTTAGTATTGCTTCATTAAGAATACCAGGGCTGAGCCCCTGTCTATTGCATTGTGACATGACAAAAGTTAATGAACTTAAAACACTGAATAGATTCAGTCAGCAACTGAGCAGTGGGGCATTTTAGCCGCCAGCCATGACAGGTTTGGACCTCATGTTTCCCCCCCTGGAGTTGAGGTAGCAACAAGGACTTCCACGAGCAGACAGAGATACGAAACACATAGAAGTCAGCAAATAATCAGGCGCAGAGTGCGCTCAGAGCGCTACTCAGTACCCACAGGATTAGTACTCCTTCCTTGACAGTCAGGAACCACTAATCTTCATCCGCAGTAGATCTGGCCTGGATGCTATTGCTTCCATAGCTGCACCAAAAAAAATTTACAGGCAGTTGATTTAGGCCTTGTTGAGTTCATCCAAAAACCAAAAACTTTTCAAAATTCCCCGTCACATCGAATCTTGTGGCACATGCATGGAGCATTAAATATAGATGAAAACAAAAACTAATTGCACAATTTATCTGTAAATCGTAAGACGGATCTTTTAAGACTAGTTACTCCATGATTGGACAATGTTTGTCAAATAAAAACAAAAGTGCTACAGTGTCAAAATTCCAAAAAAAAAATGGAACTACAAGGCCTTATTAGAACTGAGAACTGTGTTAAAATAAAATCAGTTACACAGAAAGACTAATTTAGTGGGATCAATGAATCCAGCCTACTAATACTGCAATCAAAACTCAAGGCAATCAGGTCCAGTCCTCGAGATTGAGATACCATTTCATGGATTTCTGAAAATCATGAACAGTTCATCTCAAAATCAGTACTCTTGTCTCGATTTATACATGAGTTGAGAAAGGTTACTTGCTAGCATCCCATACATGGACAAGCATCACTGCATCAGGGTTAAAAAAAATAAATAAATAATAAAAACTGCGTCCTCACGGTTCAGCTATTTTATCGAACAGGTAGAATGCTACGGACAGCAAAATAAAATAGAACGAAACAATCGCACCTTGCCCTGCACTGGAAATCGAGATGGTAGCACCGCCAGATGTCATCTATCAGCTTCCTGATAAGCAGAGAAAGAGTAGGCGGAACGGTCGCTCGCCACGCGCAGGCGTACAAACGAGCGCGGTTCTCCATGATCTCACTCGCCGCCTTGGAGTGGGAGCCAAAGGAGCCAAAATATTTGGTTTCGATCTCGATCTTCGGTTCCTTGATTTTGGGTTACTCGGAGATCACTGATCCACTATTTCATTAGCGGCCCACGATTTCATTACAGGCCGATTCCTAACAGGCCAGATGGCAGACTGCAGTGCTGTGTTGGTGAAGAGCGCAGTACTCGGCCAGTCGGCCGGCACTCGCCCGTTTCATTGCCTGGCTCCGACAGCAGGGTGCAACTTTGATTGCCTGGACGTCTTCATAGCTAAGGCCTGGTTCCTAAGAAATGAAATTAAGTTTCGTTTTAATAAACCTCTACTATAATTCACCAAACAGAATTATGCTTGTTTCACCCAAAAAAATCACCCCCCCTGAGCCTTAAATATTATGTACCAGAAAAACGCACACAAAATTTTGTCTCCATCAAAATCAAAGTCTCAAAACCAATCATGATCAAATCCAACGGATGTAGAGAAAGTTTGAAGCCTACATCAAACTCTCGACCCCCTCCTGCACTCCTTCCCCCTCACGTGATCCCAAGCCCGAAAAAATCACGGACAAACGATAAAAAAAAAAAGACCGGTGTCGAGCCCCGACTCCGCCTCCCGTGTAGGACGCCGCCATGAGCCACGCGCACCACCAAGAGCCTCGCTGCCGCCGCCACCAGCCACGCACGTAGCCTATATAGCCTCACCGCCGCTGCCTCAGCCAGGAGCGGACGCCATCGGACCGGCAGGGAGCGGACACCTGAACCCTAAACACTTGCAGGACGTGACCATTGGAGTGGACGCAATCGGGCCAGCCTATGTCGGCAGCATGACGAGCGACCTCAACGGAGGCATCGCAACGGAGAACGACTGAACCCTAAACCTTGTTGTATGGGTATGACGCGGCGGCACACCTTGGAGGAGACAAAAGGCACCGAGAAGAGAGGCCCATCGCTATCTCTCCAGCATCGGCATCATCTGTGTCTTCGTTTGGGCATATGTCCTGGTCCTCATCTTCAACATCTACGTACTTGGAACTAACACACGTGCAATGCATTGCAGTAAGTTTTTGATTCCTGAAGATTTCGCATCGACTGGTTAGTTATATGGCTATGTTAGCAGCACTTGTGTACTTGTTGCGATGTGGAAAAGATTGATTTTTTTCACAAGTAATGTGGATGTGGAAGTGGGGCTTTGGGTGATCTGATTGCTGCAGTGAATTGTTCCCTTTTTTCCCGTATTCCACTGGTAATCACAACGCAATTTGAGAATGCTGAGCAGTAATGCAATTTGAGATTGGTAAGCCCCTCTCCCTCCTTTCCATCGCTATTGTTTATTTATTGGTACTAGATCGCACCAAGGATAACTGTGACTTCATTGGAAGAAGATAACAATACATTTTTCTTGTATTTAACTATCTGTAAGGGCTGCAGCCCCTCCAGTTCTGTCAAAAAAAGATAACAATCACTACATTGACATCAAGGTTGTTCATGTAGCTTATATAATCATTTTTCAATAAAGTTGAATGTATACCACAAAATATCTTTGTTTTTTAAAATATTTTTGAGGCATGTATGCATCATAATATGTTAGTGCTAACGCTACGGTAGCATATAACTAATTGGCGTTAAAAGCCCTTCCACCCCCTATGAAATGAAAATTCAGGTGGGGAGACTTTACTCCCCCAGTGTTGACTAATAAAACAATTTCCTTTTCATAATAATAGAATCATTGTTTAGTGTTCCACCAGCAATCCCTTTCCATCCTTTTGTAATCTCTCTCTTTGTCTGTGCTTGCTTAGACTTAATATTTTGCATTCTTCAATGTTCATTTGTCTCACCTTCATTTTTACTCAGGTATTACACTTGTGCATTCTTCAATGTTCATTTGTCTCACCTCCCTTTTACTCAGGTATCACACTTGTGTTGCACGCGCTCTTTTCCTTGCACGCTTAGCTTCATACTACAAGAAATGTCAAAATAATAGATTATTAAATTATGTGATTAGTAGGTTATAAAAGCTCGAGATTTCTATGTAGCTACTTTTAGCATGGAATTGGTATGGATGCATCAAACCAACGCAGTGGTGATCACAGAGAGATTTTCTAATCAGCTCAAGAAAAACCAAATTGGTTTAGTGCCCTGTTTAACTTGCTTCGACGACCAAAACAAAATGTTTGTGCGAGGCTGAGGAAACCATTGTCTGCTGCAAAGTGCAAATGAATTAAATAAGATTTAGCCAAGAATTATATTGCTTGATATAAAAGAACAGGAAGCAACGATTCAGGTTTAGACATAGCTTCTTATATAGTAATTTTGAGAGCTTGTTTAATTTTTCAAATTACAGACAATCATTTCAGACCATAAGCTGCAAGCCTTCTAATAAAAGCAAAAACTAATTTTAGGATTTCCCTCAATCTATCATGATCAGTGGCACACCCTGGCTTTTAAAAGAAAACCAGAGTCGTCATATGTGTGCCCAGGAAGTCCACACATATAACAAAAGAATAGAAATATCAGAAACAATGTTATATATAGCGGAAAACTTATTTATAATAACACTTACAAACATCAGAGTACGCGGAAACAGTAGCTAAACTTCTTAGGCTCCATTCTTCTCAGGGACGGCTGACTGGGGGCTCCGTACGCCAAGCACTTCTGATATACTTCTAGAAAACTTCATGATATCTTTATCCTTCTTCTGAGCAGCACTTTACTACACACTAGGGGTGTGGGAGAAATAGCAAGGGTGAGTTCATGTCGAACTCAACAAGTACAGGTGGAAAATATAATGACATGCAAGGCTTAATCAAAGGAAAAGCTGACACTGTTTAACTTGCAGGTGAGCTTTTAAGATGGTACACTTTTATTACAACACTTTTATTAAAACAACCTATTACTAAATATGAGTGAAGCATCCCAACCCTTAATTAGATGAAAGTACATTGCAATATTATTAGTCATCATTATTATAAGAATTATTATTAAGATTACCGAGGTAGCAACCTCAGATAGTAACTCGGGGTAGCAACCCCAAAAAGATCATGGGATAGCAATCCCAATTAAGAACACAGGATAGCAATCCTGCCAACACGGAATAGCCATTCCGCCAAAGCACGAGGTAGCAACCTCAACCAAGTTCCGCTTCCAAGTTCCATGTGAATTCAATTTGCTCATCATGTGAGAGTCTGGGCCGCTCGTGACCGTGAGCACGGCTGATATATCAGTTTTACACTCTGCAGAGGTGTGCACTTTCACTCCAAGTCGTGATTCCCATTCGCCCGGGGTCGCGACTCCCAAAAACACTACCAAGGTGAGCAGGCAGGGTTTTACTACGAGACCTTTCACAGGGTCCAACTAATAGGATACCACTCGTAAGTTTTTGTCGGGGCGCGCGGCAGCCGTGCCCATAGCAATGGAACCCCGAACTGACCGACCTCTTAATATAAATACCCAAGCTACTTCCTTACGCCTACTCGGAAAGTAACACCCTACCAATGGAGGTCCTGATAATTAGTCAAGCCAGAGCCATATAGCTTGGAGCTGCACTGTATGTCCCAGGGGCCGCTCTATGACTAAATTCTTACGGAGAGCAGAGACGGGTATGCCCGACAACCGAGCCAACCAACAATACCCGCTCCCCCTTTCCTCAACAAACCACGATGCTCGCAAGCACTGCAACATCTCCGTCACCGAAGTGACCATTATCCACCATTAAAGCATTAGTCATCATTGAAGATTTCATTAGTGCAAGATTATTACTTTGATTATTATATAGATTAGATGAGTAGAGCAGCTAAGCATCACTACGGTTCACTATTCTACACATGTATAAAACCCAGGTATACAAGGAATATAGTAGAAGACTAGTCATGTCCTTAAAGTTTGCAGTATTAAGACACATGCAATGGAAAGTAAATGTATTTAAAGTTCATAGGTACAATATGATCAATGAGTGCCTGCACTTACCTTAATTTCCAGTGTACAACTGCTCAGAATTCTTTGGCTTCATTCTTGTGATCTCCAACTTCTGCTTCGACTGTCGGTCCTTAGCTCATGGTCTTTACTGTTGACGAACCACGCTTCTTCTACTCGTAGCAACCAAGCAACACAAAAAGGTAAACAAACAATCACGACTAAGAACAGACATCAATCAGAAGAAAAGCTTTGAAAGAGAGCGCACTAAACGACACGACGTGTTGCTATGATCGTGACAACGCAAGAACGACAAAAAGCAGAACTATCGACAAAGAGCTACCATTAGCGAGGACACATCTAATGAGATGCGTGTGACAAAACAGAGAAGACGGGACTATAAGTTCAAATCATTTTAGTTAATGAAATAAGATTGATCATTTCAAAGAAATATTCTAATGTTGAATTAACTGAATTATATTACAAAATATTGGAGTTATCCTTGGTCATATTTTTATTTATAAATACTTCAGAGTATTAAAGTCGTTGAAGCATTTATAATTTTAGAAAGCCTAAAACATGCAAGCGCAAATAATCGATCCACTATATATTTCGAGGTTAAACAAGTCATAATTAAAAAGTCATTTATGCTCATATTAATTATATTAGTATTCTTTATTAAAGATTAAAGTATATAACTAAGTTGCTTTTAATCCAGAAAGC
Organism: Sorghum bicolor; assembly: GCF_000003195.3. Taxonomy (NCBI): domain Eukaryota; kingdom Viridiplantae; phylum Streptophyta; class Magnoliopsida; order Poales; family Poaceae; genus Sorghum; species Sorghum bicolor. Next base: position 39,355,288 of record NC_012875.2, read on the forward strand.
ATTCGATAAATATTAGCTAAATTAAGTATATGCCTTATATTTAACTAAACAAGCTATAACTAAGAAACATTTAAGTTAATATTAATCAGGTTAGCATTTATTTATTTATAAAGGTTCAAATTATAAACCTAAGTCGCTTTTAATTTAGAAGAGCATTCACTAATCATTAATCAAATTCATATGATTAAATTTATGAACACATAAGATCGCAACACAATAAATACGAAATTATAATCCTAGATTGGTTTTTATTAGAAAGCCATTAAATAAATACTAAATAAATTATATTTAAATAAATAAATTTAGAAATGAGTTATATAATAAACGTATATGTTACTGCATAAAGCGCATCGACACGAATCTAACGCGACTAGAACGACTCGAATCGGAATTAAAACGATGAAACAGTGAAACAGTGCTGTAAATAGTTTGTATTCTACCTCTGTCTCTTCTTCCCTCTCACGAACGTGGCCATGGAGATGGCTTCCTGCTGCTCAAGCACAAATGAGGGGAGGGAGGGGCTCGTCCGTGGAGCCGGCTGGCGGATCGGCGACGCTGCTCCAGGCCTGGAGCGCGGGGTGCAGGCCCCCACGGGCGGCCGCAGCGGCAGACTGCACCATAGGCAGCAGCCATGCTGCACGCACGAGAGGAAAAGGGTGTGTGCTGCGGCGCGAGACAAGCGGCCTGGGGTCGCAAGGCCACTGTCGACGAAAGCTAGTCGGCAGTCTACCTTGGCTATACCCACGGTAGTAGTTTATCGGTAGACGGTGCGCAAGCTACGAACTCGATGGTGACGCAAGACACAAACAAGGTTTTTATCCATGTTCGGCCGCCGTGTGGGCGTAATACCTACGTCCTGCGTCTGATTGTATTGAATTGTGTTCAGAGAATAATCTATCCTAGAGGTCCCTTGCCCCTCCTTATATAGTCCGAAGGGCAGGGTTACAGATCTGGAAACTAATCCTAGTCGGTTACAATTGTCATAGATAGTTCGATATCAATTCCTATTCTAACCGACTAGAATCCTGCTTGATCTCCACGTCTTGTTTCCTTGCGCGAAACTCCGAGCGACAGGATCAAGCTTCGAACTTGTCTCGTAATGGGCCAAGCCTCCGGC
>NC_012875.2:39356504-39485470 GCF_000003195.3 Sorghum bicolor
TATAATTAAATTTAGGGCGGGAAAATTTGGAGCAACAACCACTGGGAAAGGACTGTTCCAGCATGGTTTAGGTCCGGTAGGTCACGTAATTCGGATCATCTCATGACTTTTACCACAATATGGTTACCACGGAGCTTGCTACATTACGAGTAGAGTTCTAGGCATGATCGAACAGCTCGGAGTTTTGTGCAAGGAAACAAGATGTGGAGATCAAGCAGGATTCTAGTCGGTTAGAATAGGAATTGATATCGAATTATCCATGGCAATTGTAACCGACTAGGATTAGTTTCCAGATCTGTAACCCTGCCCTCCAGACTATATAAGGAGGGGCAAGGGACCCCCCATAGGACACATTATCTCTCAACACAATCCAATACAACCAGACGCAGGACGTAGGTATTACGCCAATTCGGCGGCCGAACCTGGATAAAAAGCTTGTCCGTGTCTTGCGTCACCATCGAGTTCGTAGTTTGCACACCGTCTACCGATAAACTACTACCGTGGGTATACCCCAAGTAGACTGCCGACTAGCTTTCGTCGACAATAAGGGTATAGGGGTTTATACCCCCACAGCTAGTCCCCGAGCACCATGTGTTGTGAAGTAACACACCGTCTTGAGCTTCATCGACCAGTGAAACTTGACGTCTTCAATAGGCAAGATAATCGCCTAAACAATTGCAACGATATTTTGACCAACTCAAAAGACAGTTGACCGATATTGACATCGAAGAAGCAGGTTGTTCGAAGAATGCATTGTGCTCTAAATCAAAAAAGATTTCTTTTCTGGTGAAGTGTGCCCACTTTACTTTCCTGATAAGTATAGACCTCAGCAAAGCAAGCATATTCACCGCAAGGTGAAGTGTGCCCACTTAGTCCCCAAGCCTGGTAGTAGGTGGCGTAGACACGTGGTGCCAGGGTTAGAAGAAAAGTCCTCAGAAAAATTCTGAAACTGAGATGCATCGCCAGATGCATCGTACCGATGTAGTCCCCGAGCTTGCTGGAAGGCGAAGTATGAGCCTTGTAGCAAGGTCTAAAAATTAAAATTATCCAGTCCCCGAGAATCTCATGCTTATTTGCCATCGGATAGACTTATCAACCAGTCCCGAGCAGATAACACCTCCGCAGCCGTGCCTGAAAGCCTCACGTTCACCGTCGGCCAGATCATGTGGACGACGCGCAGCGGCGGCCTCACGACCACGGTTTCGAAAGAAACTCAGATCCAATCTGAGAACACGTCGTCTCCGACCACTCGCGTGGCGGAACCGAGCGCCCGACCACCGCTCCCACTCTACAAGGGAAAGAAGATCGACTGCTCGGACCTTCTCCAAGCGCTCGATCGCGCTGATTCCAAGCTACTTGAAGCCTCCCAACTAGCGGACAGAATCTTGCGTCAGCCTGATCAAGCTGCTCCAACGGATTTTTTCAAATCCCGTCGGCCAACTCGTGTCGTTACACACGAACGGCTGGACGCGTCTCTGACGATAACCTCAACTCCCTCAGGACGATCTGTCAAGCTCAAGAAGGGAGACTATCCTTGCGGCCTGAACAACTCGGCCTCTCCCTACTCGCGGCACATCCAATCCGTTTTCAGCAAAGCGGGTTGGTCGCCAAAAAGGAACGGTCGTCACTACGTTAACATGGTGACAGTCCAAGAACTACGGGACGGCTAGGCTTCCAACACCAACTCGAGCACCGGTTCCGTCCCCACCGAAGTTATAAACACCGAAGACAAGGACTACGACCTGGATTTGCCTTCACACCCTCCGGGTTTCCCTCGTTTCCCGGTATTTCCCCCCCGGCGAGGAGATATTGTTTTCAACGTCAGCGCCGACGAGCCGGTCGTAGATGGAGAAACAGATGAGCACAGGCAACTCCGCGAGCAGCGCAACGCCGATCGCGCCCGTCGACACGCAGACGAGCAACAATAAATTCCACCGCATAATCTTAACGACACTTTTGACATGGTCGGGGATCAGCCAGTCTACAAGACGCCAAGCGCTAACGTGGCTGTCGCCATGGCTAATCTAGATCGGCTCCCTGATACCCCTGAGTGCCAGGGAGTCCGGACCAGCATCCGAGCACACCTGATCGCCGCAATGGGACAGACAGCCACTCTGCTCAAGAGAGTCCAGGACGTCTCTTACACGGAAGCCACCTCCGACCAGACTAATCGTAGCCGGACCTCACCGCCTCCCAGCAGGCGTCACCGCAGCCGCTCTCCCGACAACCGTCGAAAAGATTCACGGCGTGACGATGGTGGTCGGGACACTGACGGTCACCGCGAGCAGAACCACAGACGCGGTCAACAAGTAAACCAGCACAGGGATCTCCGGCACAACATCCCTCCCAAAGATGCCCGGGACCGCATCAACAGGCGCGCCACAGAGATAGCAGTTCACGAAAACCTGCGCCGTATCGAGTACGATGCAACGCACGGCCCCCCGGGCCTAAGACAGTTCTCCTCACACCTCCGCCAGGTCGTGTGGCCCCGCAATTTCAAGCTCGAAAAACTTAAAAAATACGATGGCAAGGAAAATCCAGAGAACTGGATCACTCTCTATGAAATCGCCGTCCGATCAGCAGCGGGAGATGAGCAGGTCATGGCCAACTACTTCCCCGTAGTACTCGACCAGGCTGGTCATCAGTGGCTTCTTGGCTTGCCTGAGGACTCCTTCGACTCTTGGGAAGAGCTACGCCAGGCTTTCATCGACAACTTCATCGCCACATGCGATCAGCCTGGAAACAAGTATGACCTCGAAAGGATAAGGGACAGGAAGAACGAACCTCTGCGCGATTACATCCGACGATTCTCGGATATGCGCCTTAAGATCCCGAAGATTTCCCACGACGAGGCCATCTCTGCCTTTATCAAGGGCCTGTGTTTCCATGAAGCGCTAAGGAACAAGTTGTTGCGTAAAAGGCCAACAACGGTGGCGGAGCTCCTCGCCACGGCCAAAAATTACACCGACGCCGATGACGCAGAAAAACTAATCCGAGACGATGCGAGAGGTCCCGACCAGCCTCCCCGGCGAGATGACGGTCGCGGTCGCTACGACAACAGGAACCACCGCCGCGACCACAGAGAAGGTTGGGATCGGCGACGCGACAACCGCGATGATTTCAGAGGAAAGCGCCCCCGCGACTACGACCACGAAGTAAATACGGTAAAGCGTCCCAACGGGCGGCGGGACTACCAAGAAGACTACAACAAAACGTTGAAGGGACCGTGCCAACTACATCCAAAGTCTAATCATACCATGGAAGAGTGCCGCGTCCTCAAAAGCATCTATACACGGCGGGCCGCCCAAGACAACTCCGCTAAGAAAAATGGCAAGCGAGACGGGCACGACCACGAAGACGAGGATGAGGACCAAGATAGGGACCCCCGACACCAATACGTCAGCCCCACTGACGTGGTCCACTCCATCTTCGGGGGCAAGGTCTCCATCGAATCTAAGCGAGAAAGAAAGCTTTTAAAGAGAGCCTGCCTCAACATAAATAGCACGGACGGGCTGATCGCAGACCCAAAATTTCCCCCGTGGTCGCACAGGGAGATCTCATTCAGCAGGAAGGACCAGTGGGCCGCTATCCCAGAGCCAGGTCGTTTCCCTCTAATCCTGGACCCTTGCATCAACAGCATCAGATTCGAGCGCGTGCTCGTGGACGGGGGAAGCTCCATCGACATCCTCTTCCGCAACAGCCTGCCCGCTCTCAAGATATCTCCTGCACAACTAAAACCCTACGATGCCCAATTCTGGGGGGTTTTGCCAGGTCAGAGTTCAGTGCCCCTCGGACAGATAACATTGTCTGTCCAATTCGGCACACCCGACCACTTTCGGACAGAGTTCATCAACTTCGTGGTCGCAGACTTCGACGGGACCTACCACGCTATACTGGGCCGACCATCGCTAACAAAGTTCATGGCAGTCCCGCACTACTCATACCTGGTCCTTAAGATGCCTACGGAGAAGGGTGTCCTAACCGTCAGAGGCAATGTCTATACCGCGTATACCTGCGAAGAAGAGAGCTTCAAGATCACCGAAGCAATAGACCTCTCAATCCGCATGGCAGAAACAACAACCCAAGCCGCGCAGCTGCCCCCCGACCAGCTCCGATTACCCGAGCAGGAGACAGCCAGGAAGAATTCAAAATCCAAGGAGTACAAAGAAGTACAGCTGGTCGACGGCAGCCCCGAGAAGACGGCCCTCATCGGGGCCAATCTGGATCCAAAATAGGAAGACGCGCTCGTCAGGTTTCTAAGGGACAACGTGAGCGTTTTCGCATGGAAACCCGCAGACATGCCCGGCGTCCCACGAAACCTGATCGAGCACTCCTTAAATGTCTCGAAGACCGCAAGACCAATCAAGCAAAAGTTGCGACGGTTAGCTCGTGACAAAAAGGAGGCTATTAGGACAGAAATAACACGGCTTCTAGCAGCCGGATTCATAAAAGAAGTGTATCACCCCGATTGGCTCGCCAATCCGGTTCTTGTACGCAAAAAGAATAATGAATGGAGAATGTGCGTTGATTACACTGATCTCAATAAACACTGTCCTAAAGATCCTTTTGGTCTCCCTCGCATTGACGAGGTGGTCGACTCAACGGCCGGATGCGAACTGCTCTCTTTTCTAGATTGCTACTCTGGTTATCACCAGATCTCGCTAAAGGAAGACGATCAGATAAAAACATCCTTCATTACTCCTTTTGGCGCATACTGCTACACGACCATGTCCTTCGGACTCAAAAACGTCGGAGCCACTTATCAACGGGCTATCCAGCAGTGCCTCCACGATGAGATTCGTGATGACCTCGTCGAGGCCGATGTAGACGACGTGGTCGTAAAAACAAGGGACGCGAGCACCCTAATCGACAACTTAGACCGAACTTTCAAGGCGCTTAATAGGTACAAGTGGAAGCTTAACCCCAAAAAGTGCATCTTTGGTGTTCCTTCTGGTCTACTGCTCGGCAACGTTGTCAGTCGTGACGGCATATGACCAAACCCTTCAAAAGTAAAAGCAGTACTCGACATGCGGCCACCCAAGAATGTCAAGGATATTCAGAAGCTTACCGGATGTATGGCCGCCCTCAGTCACTTCATCTCAAGACTAGGAGAAAAAGGCGTCCCTTTCTTCAAACTCTTGAAAGCGTCGGAAAAATTTTCTTGGACAGAGGAAGTCGACGCCGCATTCACTCAGCTCAAGACTTTTCTCACTTCGCCACCTGTCCTTACAGCGCCTCAGCCCGAGGAAGACCTACTCCTTTACATTGCTGCAACCGACAGGGTTGTTTCCACAGCAATAGTGGTCGAGCGAGATGAACCAGGTCATGCCTATAAGGTCCAGAGACCCGTTTACTTCATAAGTGAGGTCTTAAACGAGTCCAAGGCCAGGTACCCTCAAATACAGAAGCTCATATACGCCATCCTAATAACGTCAAGAAAGCTGAAACACAACTTCGACGGCCATCGAGTCTTGGTGACCACCAGTTTCCCTCTAGGGGACATTCTGCGCAATAAAGATGCCAACGGCAGAATCGTAAAATGGGCGATGGAGTTATGCCCATTTTCCCTGGAGTTCCAGAGCCGCACCACAGTTAAGTCTCAGGCCTTGGTCGATTTCATTGCTGAGTGGACGGATCTCAACGAGCCTCCCGTTCCTGATGTCTCCGACCACTGGTCAATGTTCTTCGACGAATCCTTGAACATCAACGGTGCCGGCGCTGGGATACTGTTCGTGTCCCCTAACAAGGACAAACTACGTTACGTCCTTAGGATCCTCTTTCCGGCGTCAAACAATGTCGCCGAATACGAAGCATGCCTGCACGGCATAAGGCTAGCCGTCGAGCTGGGAGTCAAGCGCCTCTATGTCTATGGCGACTCTGCTTTGGTTATCAACCAGCTCAACAAGGAGTGGGACGCAACCCACGAGAAGATGGATCTCTACTGCAAAGAAATTCGCAAATGGGAAACCAACTTCTACGGCATAGAGTACATCCACGTGGTCCGGGATAAGAACCAGGCAGCAGATGCGTTGTCAAAGTTAGGGTCATCTCGGGCCCAGATACCGCGGGGTATTTTCGTCCAGGACATCCACGAGCCAAGCGTAGGTTCCGGCCTAGTCGAAAAGCAACTCGCTGAGGCAATGCTCATAGACGATGTCGCTCCGACAACCAGTGGTCGTGATTGGCGTACCCCGTTCATCAAGTATATATTGGACGGGTCAGGCTTTCAGGACAAAACAGAGAACGAGCGCCTCATTTGACGGTCAAAAAACTACATCCTGGTCGACGGCAAACTCATGTGAAAAAACGCAAGTTCTGAAGTACTGCTCAAATGCATACCCCAAGATGATGGTATCAAGCTCCTAGAAGACATACATGCTGGATCTTGCGGCAATCACGCCGCATCCAGAACGCTGGTCGGGAATGCCTTCCGAGCAGGTTTTTATTGGCCAACCGCGGTAAGTGACGTAGAAAAACTGGTTCGACACTGCGAGGGATGTCAGTTCTTCGCTAAAAGGACACACGTACCTGCTCATGAAATTTAAACCATTCTGTCATCCTGGCCCTTTGCCTGCTGGGGGCTCGACATGATTGGGCCATTTAAACCAGCTCCCGGCAACTTCAAGTTTGTTTTCGTGTTAATCGACAAGTTCTCCAAGTGGATCGAATACATGCCTCTGGTCAAAGCAACCTCCGAGAAGGCCGTGGAGTTCCTCAATCAAATCATACATAGATTCGGCATCCCAAACAGCATAATCACCGACCTGGGTACTCAGTTCACTGGCACCACTTGTTGGGACTTCTGCGATGACAGGGGCATAGTCATAAAATATGTGTCAGTAGCTCACCCACGGGCAAATGGTCAAGTTGAGCGCGCAAACGGAATGATCATTGACGCCCTAAAGAAATGGCTGTATGCCAAGAACGACAGAGCACCCGGTCGATGGATGAAAGAGTTACCGGCTGTGGTCTGGGGCCTCCGAACTCAGACCAGTCAGAACACAGGGGTGTCTCCCTACTTCATGGTTTACGGCACTGAGGCAGTCCTGCTGTCTGACATAACCTTCGGTTCTCCTAGGATTGAAAACTTCGACCAGTCAACAGCCGACAACGCCAGAGAGCTCGAAATCAACTGCATGGAGGAAAAGCGTTTGAATTCTTGTCTCCGAACAGCAAAGTATCTTGCGGCCGTCAGGCGATACCACAATAGGAACGTCAAGGACCGTTCCTTCGTGGTCGGCGATCTGGTACTTAGGTGGAAAACAAACCAAGAAGGAATGCACAAGCTATCCACTCCCTGGGAAGGACCCTTTGTGGTCGCCGAAGTCACACGACCTACATCCTACAGATTGGCGTATCCAGACGGAACACGCGTGCCTAACTCTTGGCACATAGACAAACTGCGCCGATTTTATCCATAAATTCCAGTAACTTTTGCTTGTAAGTCTCTTATAGTTGGCAGTAATAACAGTTTTTCTTTTTTGGCTATACTTTGTTTACACGCAGAGTTTTCGGCGAAGAACAACAATATCCTCTGCGACGGAAAATCTTAACGACCATGAAGCAAACACAGTGACACGTCACTCCGACAACTTCACAGCGCTCAAAATAGTAGTCATGACAAATTCAAAACTTTATTACAAACTTTACATACAAAGTTTACAATAAACACCCTGACGGGCGGACACTAGTCTACTCCTACAGACTATCCTACCGGCCTACTGCTCGGGCTGATCACCCGCCTGGCCTTGCTGCCCGGACGAAGGGGTCGGGGCCACCGGCGCCTGGCTGGTCGAGACCGCAGGCGTCGACCGCCCATCTCCCGCAATAGACGCGCCCAACAGCTCCCTGGCCGACCTGTCTGAACCTGGCTGGTCGGGGGGAGTGGCCGTTCCGCACAGGTTGATGTCGCCGATCACCGTCGACGACAAGTCCAGCAGACCACCCCGAAGCTCGTCCGCCTCCTGCGGGCCGACCTCCTTGGGGTACCCCTTCTCCAGCCTGGTCAAATCGACCAGGGGGTAGTGGGCGCGCACCATGCTAAGGATGTGCGCACCAGCAAACTCCCCAGCGTCCTTCACGAACTGTTGAAGCCAGTCCCACGCCCGTTGCGCCTTTTCCACTGGCGTCAATTTCGGCGCGCGGGGCTGGCTCTCCGGGAGCTCGGGGCTGATCAAGTCCAGGACCGGGGACACTCCTTTCCAGATCTTACAACAATTGACCTTCCAGGAGTCCCGGTCCCTGACCAGCTCATCCAGGTGCTTCTTGGCGTTCACCTTGAGCACTGCAAGACAAGCAAGATGTTAGATTCAGTGTATCAAAAATAAAAGAACGATAAACGACGACTAACGGAGGCGGTGCGTATTACCAGACAACTCCCGGTCCTTTCGGCTCAGCTCCTCCCCTGCTCGGCGTCCGGCCTCCAGCGCCCCGGCAAGCTCTTGGCTGAGCTGCTCTTTCTCCTGCCGAAGGCGCGCGACCTCCTCCTCCATGTCTGCACGAATAATTCCCAGATCAGCAAATTCAAATAACGCGGTCACATACAGCCGCCTAAATGTTCAAGACTAACCTTCTCGCAGCCGATACTGGTCGGCTAAGCGTCGGGTAAGCTCGAGACAGTGCTCTTCTTGAGCGCTCTTCTCGGCTACCTTCTCCCCAACCTCCGACCGCAGCCGGTCTACCTCCGCGGACAAGGCCTTATTCTCGGCCACGATCCCTTCGATCTGGTCACAGCACCGTTTCCGGTACTTCGCCGTTTTCATTGCGCCCTGCAAAAAAAAGAACACATGTCGAATACGGGAACACTGCACAAAGATTATCCAAGCAACACACAGGATTACCTACCTTAACCTCGTCCACGAGGCGCTTAGCCGCGCGCTCTACCCTCGCGGCCTCCTCCGTCTCCGCGAGCTCCTCGTGACCAATAAAGTGGTCCCCGCGCTGGCGCCACACATAGACGTGCTGGCGACCATCACGGGGACGACCCTGGACCTCCTCCACGTCGTCATCGGAGGCCTCCTGGGGCTCCTCGTTTGCCGCACTGCCTCTGGCTGCGATCGAGGGCATCATTGGTCCCTGGTATGGCCAGGGAAGCCCACAGGCGAAGAAGCCCCTGCTCGGGGCGGTGTCGGCATCCTCCCTTCTTTGGCTGGAGGAGTCGGGACTCTGCTCCCCTCCTCCGCAATAGTACTCGGGGGAGGGGTCCTTCCTGCCTCCCCATCCCTCGGCGGAGTGCCCGCCGCGGCACTCGCCGGAGCAGACTCTCCCTCGATGCCTGTAACAGCAGCTGCCGCCGCAGGCTGATCTGTTGTCTGCGGCGCCGCGTCTTCAGCAGCACAAGCAGGCTCGGCCGCCCTTTGTCCGGCGGTGTGGTCGGGGTTGACATCCGACGCCGCGCTAAAAATCAAAGCAGCATTTTCAGCAAAAAAAACGCCAAAATACGTAAGTCGAACACTTACAGATCCGATCGACGGTGGGTCGCGGTGAACCTCCTCCGAGCCCGGCCGGTTGGTGCTTGGGCTCCCGTCTCTGTAACGCGTGGCGAAGGAGGATCGCTGGCCACCCGACCAGTGGTGGCCGGCGCACTGTCCGGACGGCTACGAGGCCGTCGGACTAGCGACGGTGCGGCTTCCTCCTCCTCGTCATCGTCGTCGGTAATCCGGACGAGCCGACGGCGCTTCGGTGCTTGGCTGCTCTCCGCTGGCAGCGTCGCCGCAGGCGACGGATCCATCGCCATTGGCCTTTTCCCCGCCACCCTCTCCTCGGTGGTCGGGATGGGACGGGCCTGGTCCTCCTCACTGCTGGTGTACCGATCACACCGTGCAGCGTCCTCTATCGGCGGATCCTCCCTTGCGGGATCCTCCATCCCAGGCGCCAGTGACACATACACTGCGCACCTGTCTACATCTCCGATCTACAAAGAGAAATACAGACAAGTCAGCATCCGACGATATAACGAATGCTAAGGAGTCACAGTCAGTAAAGGACATCACCTTAGGGGCCGGTCGTCCCAGCTTGAAAGCTTGCACCCGACCACTACCACGGATGAAGCTCCCGTCAGCAAAGTTGAACAATTCGTTCAACAACGGCTGCACCTCTTCCTTCTCCAGGACCTCAGGCCTCATCCTGGTCGGGTCCTGGCTTCCGGCGTACTTGTACGCCGAGTGCACCCTCTTCTGGCAGGGCATCACCCGGCGGCAAACAAAGTTGCCGACCACCCCTAGCCCGTCCAAGCGCGACCAGTCGATCAGCCTCATCAGGTCTGCTACTTGTCCGTCGAATTATGGGCGGTCGGTCCAACTGACCCTCTTCTCGTGGATGTACCCCACGTCACAGAACGTGGAGCTGCCCGGCTCCTCCCTGACGTAGAACCATTTCTTATACCATTCGGTAAGAGCGGTATTCCAAGGGCAGTTCAGGTACCGGTTCTTCATCCCGTCCCGGAGATTGAGGTATACTCCACCTGCAATCTTGGAGCCTCCAACTGCTCCCTTCTTCCTTAAGCAGAAAAGATAACGAAAGAGATCGAAGTGCGGCTCTATGCCAACATAGGCCTCGCACAGATGGATAAAAGTGGAGATGAGGAGAATTGAGTTCGGGTGCAGATTGCAAATCCCGATCTCATAATACAAAAGAAGACCTTGAAGAAAAGGATGAACAGGAACCCCAAAGCCCCTTTTAATGAAATCTTCGAACACGACGATCTCACCGGCACAGGGGTCGGGGAAGCTCTCTCCTTCCGGCGCTCTCCAGCCACCGAGTTCCGAGCTGTGCAGGAGCCCCATGTCGACGAGGTCACCGAGGGACTTGGCGGTGCTGTGGGACTTCTTCCACTCCTTGGCCATCAGTTCGGCCCTCTTCTTGGAGTCACTCTTCGCCATTGGAGGTGAGGAAGTGGACTTGAGTTACGAAGATATAGGTGCTTGAAGGAGGCAAAAGTGGAAGGCTTGAAGGCAATGGCAGGGTAAGCAGTACAGGCGGAACTGTCGAGCCCTTATAACCCGCAATTCCACCCCCCCACTTCCCGTATTCTCGGGAAGTGGGCGGGCCATGCGGCGGATGCGGCGTTTCGGTTTTCAATGATTATAGACAATTAATGCGGCGGAGTTTTCGTACCAATTGATGGTTTCCTTTTCTCAAACCATGCAAAGGGCGGCTGCACAGTTGCCAGGCGCAACTTTTCATGCATCCATCTGACACCCCGTCAGGAGGTCTCGTCACGTCAACTTTAACTGGAAAGGTCTTTTCAAAAACAAGAAGACAAATATGGCAGAGAGTCAACAATCCGGGGACTGCACCGACCACCGAGCACTTGATGCTCGGGGACTGGTCGCCCAGTCTATTAACTCGGATGTGAAGGACTGCACCGACCACCAAGCACTTGATGCTCGGGGACTGGTCGCCCAGTCTATTAACTCGGATGTGAAGGACTGCACCGACCACCGAGAACTTGATGCTCGGGGACTGGTCGCCCAGTCTATCGGCCCGGAACTTCGAAAATTCCGGCGACCACTGAACGCTCGATGCCCGGGGACTGGTCGCCCAATATAGCAACTCAGAATTCTAAGGAGTGCGCTTGGTGCTTGGGGCCTGGTTGTCATACTTTTGTACACTCGGGGACTGGTCGATTAGTCTATTCAACTGCAGACGGACTGGTACTTTCAATTTTTTAGACCTTGCTACAAGGCTCATACTTCGCCTTCCAGCAAGCTCGGGGACTACATCGGTACGATGCATCTGGCGATGCACCTCAGTTTCAAGAATTCCTTTGATGACTTTTCTTTTTAGACCCTGGCACCACGTGCCTACGTCACCTACTACCAGGCTCGGGGACTAAGTGGGCACACTTCACCTTGCAGTGAATATGTTTGCTTTTCTGAGGTCTATACTTATCAGAAAAGTAAAGTGGGCACACTTCACCAGGAAAGAAATCTTTTTTAATTTTGAGCACCATGCATTCTTTGAACAACCTGCTTCTTCGATGTCAATGTTGATTAATTGTCTTTTGAGTTGGTCAAAATACCGTTGCAACTGTTCGGGCAACTTTCCTGAAGACGTCAAGCCTCACTGATCGAAGAAGCTCAAGACGGCGTGTTACATCACAATACATGGTGCTCGGGGACTAGCTGTGGGGGTATAAACCCCTATACCCTTACGGCTAGACTTGGGCCAGGAGGCTTGGCCCATTACGAGACGTGTTCAAGGCTTGATCCGACAGCTTGGAGTTTTGCGCAAGGAAACAAGATGTGGAGATCAAGCAGGATTCTAGTCGGTTAGAATAGGAATTGATATCGAATTATCCATGGCAATTGTAACCGACTAGGATTAGTTTCCAGATCTGTAACCCTGCCCTCCAGACTATATAAGGAGGGGCAAGGGACCCCCCTAGGACACATTATCTCTCAACACAATCCAATACAACCAGACGCAGGACGTAGGTATTACGCCAACTCGACGGCCGAACCTGGATAAAAAGCTTGTTCGTGTCTTGCGTCACCATCGAGTTCGTAGTTTGCACACCGTCTACCGATAAACTACTACCGTGGGTATACCCCAAGGTAGACTGTCGACTAGCTTTCGTCGACAATAAGGGTATAGGGGTTTATACCCCCACAGCTAGTCCCCGAGCACCATGTGTTGTGAAGTAACACACCGTCTTGAGCTTCATCGACCAGTGAAACTTGACGTCTTCAATAGGCAAGAAAATCGCCTAAACAATTGCAACGATATTTTGACCAACTCAAAAGACAGTTGACCGATATTGACATCGAAGAAGCAGGTTGTTCGAAGAATGCATTGTGCTCTAAATCAAAAAAGATTTCTTTTCTGGTGAAGTGTGCCCACTTTACTTTCCTGATAAGTACAGACCTCAGCAAAGCAAGCATATTCACCGCAAGGTGAAGTGTGCCCACTTAGTCCCTGAGCCTGGTAGTAGGTGGCGTAGACACGTGGTGCCAGGGTCAGAAGAAAAGTCCTCAGAAAAATTCTGAAACTGAGATGCATCGCCAGATGCATCGTACCGATGTAGTCCCCGAGCTTGCTGGAAGGCGAAGTATGAGCCTTGTAGCAAGGTCTAAAAATTAAAATTATCCAGTCCCCGAGAATCTCATGCTTGTTTGCCATCGGATAGACTTATCAACCAGTCCCGAGCAGATAACACCTTGGTGGTTGGTATAGTCCCTAATTCTTCCAAACTGGTGGGCTGGTCGACCAGTCCCTGAGCGTATAGTGCTTGGTGGTCGGTGCGGCCCCCAGATCTCCGAACTGGCAGACTGGACGACCAGTCCTTGAGTATACAGTGCTCGGTGGTCGGTGTAGTCCCCAGATCTCCAAACTGGTGGAATGGACGACCAGTCCCCGAGCATGCAGTGCTTGGTGGTCGGTGCAGTCCCCAGATCTCCAAACTGGTGGAATGGACGACCAGTCCCCGAGCATACAGTGCTCGGTGGTCGGTGCAGTCCCTAGGGACGTTGATTCTCCACCGATTTTGTCTGTTATTTTGAAAAAAGAGCATATTACCACATAAATGAGTGACATGACAAGACCTCCTGACGCATTGTCAGATGGTTGCATGAAAAGGTGCGCTTGGTAACGGTGCAGCCGCTCTTTGTGCAGTTCGAGAAAAGGAAACTATCAAATATACGAAAAGGCCGCCGTATTAACTGCTGGTAAATGTTAAAAACCGAAACGCCGCGTCCGCCGTTGGGCCCGCCCACTTCCCAAGAATGCGGGAAGTGGGAGGGATGGAGTTGTTGCTTATAAGAGCTTGACATTGCCCCCGTATTGCTTACCCTACCATTGCCTTCAAGCTTTCCACTCTTGCCTTCTGCAATCACCATCAGTCCGCCCAACTCGCACCCATTCCCGCAACGTCAATGGCGAAGACAAACTCCAAAAAGAGGGCCGAACTGATGGCCAAGGAGTGGAAAAAGTCCCGGAGCAGCGTGAGGTCTCTCAACGACCTCGTTGGCATGGGGCTACTGCACAGCCAAGAGCTCGGCGGGTGGAGGGCTCCAGAGGGGGAGAGCTACCCCGACCCTCGTGCCGGTGAGATCGTGGTTTTTGAAGATTTTTTCAAAAGGGGTTTTGGGATTCCTGTCCATCCTTTTCTCCAGGGGCTTCTTCTTTACTATGAGATCGGGATCTGCAATCTGCACCCGAACTTGATTCTTCTTATTTCCACTTTTATCCATCTGTGCGAGGCCTATGTTGGGATAGAGCCGTACTTCGATCTTTTCCACTACCTTTTCTGTTTGAGGAAGAAGGGAGCGGTTGGAGGCTCCAAGATTTGCAGGTGGAGTATACCTCAATCTTCATGACGGAATGAAGAACCGGTATCTCAGCTGCCCGTGGAACACTTCTCTCACCGAATGGTACAAGAAGTGGTTTTACGTCAGGGAAGAGCCGGGCAGCTCCACGTTCTGCGACGTGGGGTACATTCCCAAGAAGAGGGTCAGTTGGACAGACCGCCCGGAGTTCGCCGGCCAGGTAGAAGACCTGATGAAGCTGATCGACTGGTCGCGTTTAGACGGGCTAGGAGTGGTCGGCAACTTCATCTGCCGTCGGGTGATGCCCTGCCAGAAGAGGGTGCACTCGGCGTACGAGTACGCTGGGAGCCAAGACCCGACCAGGATGAGCCCTGAGGTCTTGGAGAAGGCAGAAGTGCAACAGCTGTTGAGCGAGCTGTTCAACTTTGCAGACCACAGCTTCGTTCGAAGCGATGATCGGGTGCAGGCCTTCAAGCTGGGGCGACCAGCTCCTAAGGTAATGTTACTGACTGATGTTACCTCCTTAGTTCTTGTTCTTCTTAGTTGTTGACTTGTCTTTGTTATTGTTGCAGATCGGAGACGTTGACCGGTGCACAGTGTACGTATCACTGGCACCTGGCATGGAGAATCCCGCGGGGGAAGACCCGCCAGAAGACGACGCTGCTCGGTGTACTCGGTACACCAGCAGTGAGGAGGAGGAGAACCATCCCGCCCGGACCACCGAGGACAGAGTGGCGGGGAAAAGGCCACTGGCGGCGGACCCCTCCCCTGCGGTAGCGCTGCCGGTAGAGAGCAGCCAGGCGCCAAAGCGCTGTCGGCTCGTCCGGATCGCCGATGACGACGACGAGGAGGAGGAGGCCGCGCCGTCGTTGGTCCGGAGACCGCGCAGTCGTCCAGACGTTGCGCCGGCCGCCACTGGTCCGGTGACCAGTGACCCGCCTGCACCGCACGTCGAGCCGACGCGCGCCGTAGAAACGGGGGCGCAGGTACCGACTGGTAGGACCAGGAGGAGGTTCACCGCAACACACCGGCGCTCTGACCTGTAAGTTTGCATCCTTACTTTCGTGCTGCAATGTTTTGCGTTTTGTTGCTGTGTTTTTGACATTGTTTACAATGTCGTCTCGTTGTTTAGCGCGGCGTCAGACGTCAACCCCGACCATGTTGCTGGCCAGAGGACGGCCGAGCCTATAGCCGTCGTTGGGGATGCCGCGCCGCAGACCACGGAGCAGCTCGCGGCGACAGCCGCTGCTACGAGCGCCGAGGAGCATCCGACCCCGGCGAATGCCAACGCGAGCGCCCCGACCAGGGACGAACAGGCTGCGAGGACACCTCCCCGAAGCAATGTTGTGGAGGAGGAGAGCAGAGCCCCGACTCCTCCAGTCGAAGAAAGGGGTGTCCCAACGCCGCCCCGAGGAGGGGCCTCGTCGCCTGTAGGCTCCCCTGGCCTGGACCAGGGGCCAATGATGCCTGCAACCGCAGCCGGTGGTAGTGCGGCGGACGAGGAGACTCGGATAGCCTCTGACGATGACGTGGAGGAGATCCAAGGTCGTCCCCGTGATGGTCGCCAGCACGTCTACGTGTGGCGCCAACGCGGGGACCACTTTATCGGACATGAGGAGCTCGCGGAGATGGAGGAGGCCGCAAGGGTGGAGCGTGCGGCAAAACGTCTCGTGGACGAGGTTAAGGTAAGTGGTTCTCTATGCTGCTCGACGCTTATGCGCTATGTTCCTGTGGTCGACATGTGTTCTTTTTGCAGGGCGCGATGAAAACGGCGAAGTACCGAAAGAGGTGCTTCGACCAAATTGAGGGCATTGTGGCTGAGAACAAGGCCCTGTCCGCGGAGGTGGACCGGCTTCGGTCGGAAGTTGGGGAGAAGGTGGTCGAGATGAGTGCTCAGGAAGAGCGCCGTCTCGACCTCACTCGGCGTTTAGCCGACCAGTATCGGCAAAGGACAGGTCAGTCGCATACTCCGAGCAGCTGTATGTAGCCGCGTGGTTAGTTTTGTTGACCAGGGGATTGTTCCTGTAGACTTGGAGGAGGAGGTTGCGCGCCTCCGGCAAGAGAAGGAGCAGCTCGGCCAAGAGCTTGTTGGGGCGCTGGAGGCCGGGCGCCGAGCAGGCGAGGAGCTAAGCCACAGGAATCGGGAGTTGTCTGGTAATAACCGCGCCACCCCCTTTTTTATTTGGTTGCTCAACATTCCTTTCCTTGTTCTTGAACTGACCTCCTGCTTGGTTTGTAGTGCTCAAGGTGAATACCAAAAAGCATTTAGACGAGCTGGTCAAGGATCGGGACTCCTAGAAGACCAACTGCATTAGGATTTGGAAAGGAGTAGCCCCGGTTCTTGACCTGATCAGCCCCGAGCTTCCTGAAGACCAGCCCCGCGCGCCGAGACTGACGCCAGTCGAGAAGGCGCAACGGGCGTGGGACTGGCTCCAGCAGTTCGTCAAGGACGTCGGGGAGTTCGCCGGCGTGCATGTCCTCAGCATGGTGCGCGCCCACTATCCCCTGGTCGACCTGTCCAGGCTGGAGAGGGGTACCCCAAGGAAGTTGGCCCGCAGGAGGCGGACGACCTTCGAGTTAGCCTGCTTGACTTGTCGTCGACGGTGATCGGCGACATCAACCTATGCGGGACGGCCACTCCCCCGACCAGCCGGGGTCAGACAGATCGGCCAGGGAGTTGTCGGGGGTGTCCATTGCCGGAGATGGGCGATCGACGCCTGCGGTCTCGACCAGCCAGGCGCCGGTGGCCCCGACCCCTTCGTCTGGGCAGCAAGGCCAAGCGGGTGGTCAGCCCGAGCGGTAGGCCTGTAGGATAGTCTGTAGGAGTAGACTAGTAACCGCCCGACGGGGTGTTTATTGTAAACTCTGTATGTAAAGTTTGTAATAAAGTTTGATTTTGTCATGACTATGATTTTGAGCACTGTATTGCTATCTGAGTGATGTATCACTGTGTTTGATTGGTAGTCGTTAAGAATCTTCGCCGCAGAGGAAGTTTGTTATTCTCGTCGAAAGCTCTGCGTGTAAACAATGTATAGCAAAAAAGGAAAACTTTTATTATTGCTAATTATAAGAAACTTACAAGCAAAAGGTACTGGAACTTATGGATAAAAACGACGCAGTTTGTCTATGTGCCAAGAATTAGGCACGCGTGTTCCATTTGGATACGCCAGTCTGTAGGATGTAGGGCGTGTGACTTTGGCGACCACAAAGGGTCCTTCCCAAGGCGTGGATAACTTGTGCATTCCATCCTGGCTTGTTTTCCACTTGAGTACCAGATCACCGACCACGAAAGAACGGTCTTTGACGTTCCTGTTGTGGTACCGCCTGATGGCTTCGAGATACTTTGCTGTTCGAAGACATGAAATTAGACGCTTTTTCTCCATGCAGTTGATTTCGAGCTCCCTGGTGTTGTCAGCCGTTGATTGGTCGAAGTTTTTGACTCTTGGAGATCTGAAGGTTACATCAGATGGGAGCACTGCCTCGGAGCCATAAACCATGAAGTAGGGTGACACGCCTGTATTGCGACTAGCCTGTGTCCGGAGACCCCAGACCATAGCCGGTAGCTCTTTCATCCATCGTCCAGGTGCTCTATTGTTTTCGGTGTACAACCTTTTCTTTAGGGCATCAATGATCATTCCGTTCGCGCGCTCAACTTGGTCGTTTGCTCGTGGATGAGCTACTGACACGTACTTTATGACTATGCCTCTGTCATCGTAGAAGTCCCAGAACGTTGTGCCAGTGAACTGAGTGCTCAAGTCAGTGATTATACTATTGGGGATCCCGAATCTGTGTATGATTTGATTAAGGAACTCCACAGCCTTCTCGGAGGTTGCTTTGACCAGTGGCATGTATTCGATCCACTTCGAGAATTTGTCGATTAGCACAAAGACGAACTTGAAGTTGCCGGGAGCCGGCTTAAACGGTCCGATCATATCGAGGCCCCAGCAGGCGAAGGGCCAGGACGAGGGGATAGTTTGAATCTCGTGAGCAGGTACGTGGGTCCTCTTAGCGAAGAACTGGCATCCTTCACAATGTCAGACCAGTTTCTCGGCATCGGCGACCGCGGTTGGCTAGTAAAAACCAGCTCGGAAGGCCTTCCCGACCAGTGTTCTTGAGGCCGCGTGGTTGCCACAGGATCCGGCGTGAATGTCATCCAAGAGCTTGATGCCGTCGTCTTGGGATATGCATTTGAGCAGCACTTCAGAACTTGCGTTCTTTCGCATAAGTCTGCCATCCACCAGTATGTAATTCTTGGATCGTCTAATGAGGCGCTCATTCTCCGTTTTATCCTGATAGCCCAACCCGTCCGATATATACCTTATGAAAGGGGTGCGCCAGTCGCGGCCTGTGGTTGTCGGAGTAGCATCGTCTATGAGCATTGCCTCATTAGGTTGCTTTTCGACCAGGTCTGTGCCCACACTTGGCTCATGGATGTCCTGGACGAAAACACCTCGCGGGATCTGGGCCCGAGATGATCCTAACTTTGACAGCGCATCCACTGCCTGGTTCTTATCCCGGACCACGTGGATGTACTCAATGCCGTAGAAGTTGGATTCCCATTTGCGGATTTCTTTGCAGTAGAGGTCCATCTTCTCATGGTTGCGTCCCATTCCTTATTGAGCTGGTTGATAACTAAAGCGGAGTCGCCGTGTACGTAGAGGCGTTTGACTCCTAGTTCGACGGCTAGTCGTATGCCGTGTAGGCATGCTTCGTACTCGGCGACGTTGTTTGACGCCGGAAAAAGGATTCTAAGGACGTAATGTAGTTTGTCCTTGTTAGGCGACACGAAAAGTATCCCAGCGCCGGCGCCGCTGATGTTCAAGGACCCGTCGAAGAACATTGACCAGTGGTCGGAGACGTCGAAAACAGGAGGCTCGTTGAGGTCCGTCCACTCTGCAATGAAATCGACTAGGGCCTGAGATTTGACTGTGGTGCGGCTCTGGAAATCCAAGGAGAATGGGCATAATTCCATTGCCCATTTTACAATTCCGCCGTTGGCATCTTTATTGCACAGAATGTCCCCCAGAGGGAAACTGGTGGTTACCAAGACCCGATGGCCGTCGAAGTAGTGCTTTAGCTTTCTCGACGTTATTAGGATGGCGTATATGAGCTTCTGTATTTGTGGGTATCTGGCCTTGGACTCGTTTAAGACTTCGCTTATGAAATAAACGGGTCTCTGGACCTTGTAGACGTGACCTGGCTCGTCTCGCTCGATAACTATTGCCGTGGAGACAACCCTGTCGGTTGCTGCAATGTAAAGGAGTAGGTCTTCATGGGGCTGGGGCGCTGTGATAACAGGCGGTGAGGTGAGGAAAGTCTTGAACTGGGCCTCTGTCCAGGAGAATTTTTCCGACGCCTTCAAGAGTTTGAAGAAAGGGAGGCCTTTTTCTCCTAGTCTTGAGATGAAGCGGCTGAGAGCGGCCATACATCCGGTGAGCTTTTGAATATCCCTGACATTTTTAGGTGGTCGCATGTCGAGCACTGCTTTTACTTTTGAAGGATTCGGTCGTATGCCGTCGCAGCTGACGACGTTGCCGAGTAGTAGACCACAAGGAACCCCAAAGATGCACTTTTTGGGGTTAAGCTTCCACTTGTACTTGTTTTGTGCTTTAAAGGTTCGGTCTAAGTTGTCGATTAGGGTGCTTGCATCCCTTGTTTTGACGACGACGTCGTCTACATAAGCCTCGACGAGGTCATCACGAATCTCGTCATGGAGGCATTGCTGGATGGCCCGTTGATAGGTGGCTCCGGTGTTTTTGAGTCCAAAGGACATGGTCGTGTAGCAGTATGCGTCGAAAGGAGTAATGAAAGACGTTTTGATCTGATCATCTTCCTTTAGCGAGATCTGGTGATAACCAGACTAGCAATCTAGAAAAGAGAGGAGTTCGCATCCGGCCGTTGAGTCGACCATCTCGTCGATGCGAGGGAGACCAAAAGGATCTTTAGGACAGTGTTTATTGAGATCAGTGTAATCAACACACATTCTCCATTCATTATTCTTTTTGCGTACAAGAACCGGATTTGCGAGCCAATCGGGATGATACACTTCTTTTATAAATCCGGCTGCTAGAAGCCGTGTTATTTCTGTCCTAATAGCCTCCTTTTTGTCATGAGCGAACCGTCGCAGCTTTTGCTTGATGGGTCTTGCGGTCTTCGAGACATTTAAGGAGTGCTCGATCAGGTTTCGTGGGACGCCGGGCATGTCTGCGGGTTTCCATGCGAAAACGCTCACGTTGTCCCTTAGAAACCTGACGAGCGCGTCTTCCTATTTAGGGTCCAGATTAGCCTCGATGAGGGCCGTCTTCTCGGGGCTGCCGTCGACCAGCTGTACTTCCTTGTATTCCTTGGACTTTGAATTCTTTCTAGCGGTCTCCTGCTCGGGTAGTCGGAGCTGGTCGGGAGGTAGCTGTGCAGCTTGGGCTGCTGTTTCTGCCATGCGGATTGAAAGATCAATTGCTTCAGTGATCTTGAAGCTTTCCTCCTCGCAAGTGTATGCAGTGTAGACTTTGCCCCTGACAGTTAGGACGCCCTTCTCTGTAGGCATTTTGAGGACCAGGTATGAGTAGTGTGGAACTGCCATGAACTTTATCAGCGATGGTCGGCCGAGTATAGCATGGTAGGTTCCATCAAAGTCGGCGACCACAAAGTTGACGAACTCTGTTCGAAAGTGGTCGGATGTGCCAAATTGGATAGGCAGTGTTATCTTTCCGAGGGGCACTGAACTTTGACCTGGCAAGACTCCCCAGAATTGAGCGTCGTAAGGCATTAGCTGTACCGGGGTTATCTTGAGAGCAGGCAAGCTATTGCGAAAAAGGATGTCGATGGAGCTTCCCCCGTCGACGAGCACGCGCTCGAATCTGATGCTGTTGATGCAAGGGTCCAGTATTAGAGGGAAACGCCCTGGCTCCGGGATGGCGGCCCACTGATCCTTCCTGCTGAAAGAGATTTCCCTGTGCGACCAGGGGGGAATTTTGGATCGGCGATTAGACCATCCGTGCTGTCTATGTTGAGGCAGGCTCTCTTCAAGAGTTTTCTTTCTCACTTAGATTCGATGGAGACCTTGCCCCCGAAGGTAGAGTGGACCACATCGGTGGGACTGACATACTGGTGTCGTGGGTCCCTATCCTGGTCCTCGTCCTCGTCTTCATGATCGCGCCCGTCCTGTTTCCCGTTTTTCTTGGCGGGGTCGTCTTGGGCAGCCCGCCGTGTGTAAATGCTCTTGAGGACGCGACATTCCTCCATCGTGTGGTTGGATTTTGGATGCAGTTGGCATGGTCCCTTCAATGTCTTGTTGTAGTCTTCTTGGTAGTCTCGCCGCCCGTTGGGACGCTTGACCGTATTCACCTCGTGGTCGTGGTCATGAGGGCGCTTGGCTCTGAAGTCGTCGCGATTGTCACGCCGCCTGTCCCATCCTTCTCTGTGGTCCCGGTTGTCGGGGCGATGATGGTTCCTATTGTCGAAACGACCTCGACTGTCGTCTCGTCGAGGAGGCTGGTCGGGACCTCTCACATCGTCCCGGATGAGTTTTTCTACGTCGTCGGCGTCGGCGTAATTTTTAGCCGTGGCAAGGAGCTCGGCCATCGTTGTTGGCCTTTTGCGCAGCAGCTTGTTCCTCAGTGCTTCGTGGAAGCGTAGCCCCTTGATGAAAGCAGATATGGCCTTGTCGTGGAAAATTTTCGGGATCTTAAGGCGCATATCCGAGAATCGTCGGATGTAATCGCGCATAGGCTCGTTTTTCCTGTCCCTTATCCTTTTGAGGTCGTACTTGTTCCCAGGCTGCTCGCAGGTAGCGATGAAATTGTCGATGAAAGCTTGGCGTAGTTCTTTCCAAGAGTCGAAAGAATCCTCGGGCAGACCTAGAAGCCACTAGTGACCAACCTGGTCTAGGACGACTGGGAAGTAGTTGGCCATGACGTGCTCATCTCCTGCTGCTGAACGGACGACGATCTCGTAGAGAGTGATCCAGTTCTCTGGGTTTTCCTTGCCATTGTATTTTTTGAGTTTCTCGAGCTTGAAATTGCGGGGCCACACGACCTGGCGGAGGTGTGAGGAGAACTGTCTGAGGCCCGGGGGACCGTGCGTTGCGTCGTACTCAATGCGGCATAGGTTTTCGTGAACTGCTCTCTCCGTGGCGCGCCTGTTAATGCGGTCCCGGGCGTCTTTGGGAGGGATGTTGTACCGAAGATCCCTGTGCTGGTTTGCCTCCTGACCACGCCCGCGATTCTGCTCACGGTAGCCGCTAGCGTCCCGACCACCGTCGTCGCGCCGTGAATCTTTTCGACGATTGTTGGGGGAACGGCTGCGGTGGTGCTCGCTGGGTTGTGGCGAGGTCCGGCTGCGATGGGTCTGGTCGGAGGAGACTTCTGCATAGGAGATGACCTGGACTCTTTTGAGCAGAGTGGCTGTCTGTCCCATCGCGGCGATCAGATGCGCGCGTACGCTGGATCGGACACCCTGGCATTCGGGAGTATCAGGGAGTTGATCTAAGTTGGCCATGGTAATAGCCACGTTAGCGCTTGGCGTTTTGTAGACTTGCTGATCTCTGACCATGTCAAAAGCGTCGGTGAGGTTATGCGGCGGGAGTTGTCGTTCCTCTTCCGCGCGTCGTCGGGCGCGGTCGGCGTTGCGCTGTTCGCGGAGCTGCCTCTGCTCGTCTGTCTCTCCGTCAACGACCGGCTCATCGCCGCCGACAATGAAGACAAGGTCTCCCCGTCAAGGTGGAAAGACCGGGAAGCGAGAGAAACCCGGAGGATACGGTGGTAAATCCAGGTCGTAGTCTTCGTCCTCGGAGTTTATGACTTCGGTGGGAACGGATCCAGTGCTGGAGTTTGTGCTGGAGGCCTGGTCGTTCCGTAGTTCTCGGATCGTCACCATGTTGACGTAGTAACGAGCTGGTCGATCGCTCCGTTTTGGCAACTAACCAGCCTTGTTGAAAAGGGATTGGATGTGCCGCGAGTAGTGAACGGCCGAGTTGCTCAGCCCGTAAGGAGAGCCTTGATCTGGATCAGCCTCGAGTTTGACGGACCATCCTGAGAGGGTGGAGGTTATCGTCAGAGACGTTCCCAGCCGTTCGTGTGTGACGACACGAGTTGGCCGGCAAGAGTTGAAAAAATCTGTTGGCGCGGCTCGATCAGGCTGGCGCGAGATCCCAACTACCAGTCAGGAAGCTTCGAGAAGCTTGGGATCGGCGCGATCAAGAGGTCGCAAAAGGTCTGAGCCATCGATTTTCCTTCCCTTGTAGCGCGGAAGCGGTGGTCGGGTGCTCGGCGCCAGTGACTGCGTGGTCGGAGCCGATGCCGCCGTCGTCCCAGATTGGATCTGGGTTTCTTCCGAGACCGTGGCGGTGAGGTCGCCGCCGCGAGTCGTCCACGTGATCTGGCCGACGGTGATCGTGAGGCCTTCGGGCACGGTCGCGGAAGCAGGAAAGATGACCATCTTGATTATTGGAGAAGCTGTACGCACACCCCCTACGTGGCGCGCCACTGTCGACGAAAGCTAGTCGGCAGTCTACCTTGGGGTATACCCACGGTAGTAGTTTATCGGTAGGCGGTGTGCAAGCTACGAACTCGATGGTGACGCAAGACACAGACAAGGTTTTTATCCAGGTTCGGCCGCCGTGTGGGCGTAATACCTACGTCCTGCGTCTGATTCTATTGGATTGTGTTCAGAGAATAATCTATCCTAGGGGGGTCCCTTGCCCCTCCTTATATAGTCCAGAGGGCAGGGTTACAGATCTGGAAACTAATCCTAGTCGGTTACAATTGCCATAGTTAGTTCGATATCAATTCCTATTCTAACAGACTAGAATCCTGTTTGATCTCCACGTCTTGTTTCCTTGCGCGAAACTCCGATCGACAGGATCAAGCTTCAAACTTATCTCGTAATGGGCCAAGCCTCCTGGCCCAAGTCTAGCCGTAAGGGTATAGGGGTTTATACCCCCACAGCCACACAGGAGCACAGGGTCGGCGCAGGATGAGGCAGGGGGTGGCGTTGGGTGGCCGAAGACGAAGAAGAAGGATCTCCATGGAGGTTCATCGGAAAAGAGAGATAGAGGTTAGGGAACGGTAAACGAGCACGGATTTGCAAAACGAATGGCGTGCCGGTGTAGAGGAGATCGAGAGGAACCTCGGGATAGTGATGGTTTTCGCACGGGACGACAAAGGCGGCCGGAAAATCTCGCCGAAGGTTCGTCGACGATGGATCTACAGGGCTACGAGTGGCGGCTCGGAAAACCGGTTGTACTTCTGAACTCAGCATGTTGAGGGCTACGCCAGCATATATATATGTCTAGGGTTTGGAAAAGTTCCAAAATTTCTTAATTTCGGGATTTATAAAAATCATTTTCAATTTAAAAATAATTCCAGAAAAAGCTGAAATCATTTTAAATCCCTAAAAAATATTTCCAAAATTCTAAAAATTAAAGAAAAACTTTTAGAGATATATTGAGAGTTGATCAATCCAAATAAAGTTTTTGGTGTCTATGAAAAAGAATTTTAGAGCATCCAAAAATTAGATTTTTGCTCTAGGAAAAATAAGAAAATTCCCAAAAAAAAAAGTCCAGAAAATTCTTGAGAAGGATCAGACGGCGTCTAAATGCGTTTTTAAAACCTAGCACACTAAAAAACACACAACTCAAGCAACAAGCAAGCATCACATCAACTAAAGCTCGTCTAATTAATTTCAAAGTATTTGAAAAGCATCATTTTTCTTTGATAAAAATATGTGGAAATCTAAACTATTGTTGGCAAATTTTATCCAAATATTAAAACCATTCATTTTATTTAGTGTTTTCAAATAACAACCCAAAATAAGATTTTTGGGGTGTTATAATCAGGATTCCGGATGAAAATTGTCAAGATTGTGGGTTATTTGTGGTCATCATAAATGGGTATTTTTTTATATGCCTAGAGAATATTGAAGTCATGCAAATATGATATTTGTGATAACATATTATGATGCATACATGCCTCAAAAATATTTTAAAAAACAAAGATATTTTGTGGTATACATTCAACTTTATTGAAAAATGATTATATAAGCTACATGAACAACCTTGATGTCAATGTAGTGATTGTTATCTTTTTTTGATAGAACTGGAGGGGCTGCAGCCCTTACAGATAGTTAAATACAAGAAAAATGTATTGTTATCTTCTTCCAATGAAGTCACAGTTATCCTTGGTGCGATCCATCTAGTACCAATAAATAAACAATAGCGATGGAAAGGAGGGAGAGGCGCTTACCAATCTCAAATTGCATTACTGCTCATCATTCTCAAATTGCGTTGTGATTACCAGTGGAATGCAGGAAAAAAGGGAACAATTCACTGCAGCAATCCGATCACCCAAAGCCCCACTTCCACATCCACATTACTGGTGAAAAAAATCAATCTTTTCCACAACGCAACAAGTACACAAGTGCTGCTAACACAGCCATATAACTAACCAGTCGATGCGAAATCTTCAGGAATCAAAAACTTACTGCAATGCATTGCACGTGTGTTAGTTCCAAGTACATAGATGTTGAAGATGAGGGCCAGGACATATGCCCAAACGAAGACACAGATGATGCCGATGCTGGAGAGATAGCGATGGGGCCTCTCTTCTCGGTGCCTTTTGTCTCCTCCATCAGGTGCGCCGCCGCGTCATACCCATACAGCAAGGTTTAGGGTTCAGTCGTTCTCCGTTGCGATGCCTCCGTTGAGGTCGCTCGTCACGCTGCCGACATAGGCTGGCCCGACTGCGTCCACTCCAATGGTCACGTCCTGCAAGTGTTTAGGGTTCAGGTGTCCACTCCCGGCCGGTCCGATGGCGGCGGCGGTGAGGCTATATAGGCGCCGTGCGTGGCTGGTGGCGGCGGCAGCGAGGCTCTTGGTGGCGCGCGTGGCTCATGGCGGCGTGGAGGCCGAGGCGGGGCTCGACACCGGTCTTTTTTTTATCGTTTGTCCGTGATTTTTGCGGGCGTGGGATCACGTGAGGGGGAAGGAGTGCGGGAGGGGGTCGAGAGTTTGATGTAGGCTTCAAACTTTCCTCTACAGCCATTGGATTTGATCATGATTGGTTTTGAGACGTTGATTTTGATGGAGACAAAATCTTGTGTGCGTTTTCCTAGGTACACAATGTTTAAGGCCCTCAGTGTGGGTGATTTTTTTGGGTGAACCAAGCATAATTCTGTTTGGTGAATTATAGTAGAGATGACAAATATCATATTTGCATGACTTCAATATTCTGTAGGCATATAAAAATACCCATTTATGATGACCACAAATAACCCACAATCTTGACAATTTTTCATCCTGAATCCTGATCATGATAGATTGAGGGAAATCCTAAAATTAGTTTTTGCTTTTATTAGAAGGCTTGCAGCTTATGGTCTGAAATGATTGTCTGTAATTTGAAAAATTAAACAAGCTCTCAAAATTACTATATAAGAAGCTATGTCTAAACCTGAATCGTTGCTTCCTGTTCTTTTATATCAAGCAATATAATTCTTGGCTAAACCTTATTTAATTTATTTGCACTTTGCAGCAGACAATGGTTTCCTCAGCCTCGCACAATCATTTTGTTTTGGTCGTCGAAGCAAGTTAAACAGGGCACTAAACCAATTTGGTTTTTCTTGAGCTGATTACAAAATCTCTCTGTGATCACCACCGCGTTGGTTTGATGCATCCATATCAATTCCATGCTAAAAGTAGCTACATAGAAATCTCGAGCTTTTATAACCTACTAATCACATAATTTAATAATCTATTATTTTGACATTTCTTGTAGTATGAAGCTAAGCGTGCAAAAAAAAGAGCGCGTGCAACACAAGTGTGATACCTGAGTAAAAGGGAGGTGAGACAAATGAACATTGAAGAATGCACAAGTGTAATACCTGAGTAAAAACGAAGGTGAGACAAATAAACATTGAAGAATGCAAAATATTAGGTCTAAGCAAGCACAGGCAAAGAGAGAGATTACAAAAGGATGGAAAGGGATTGCTGGTGCAACACTAAACAATGACTCTATTATTATGAAAAGGAAATTGTTTTTTTAGTCAACACTGGGAGAGTAAAGTCTCTCCACCTGAATTTTCATTTCATAGGAGGTGGAAGGGCTTTTAACGCCATTAGTTATATGCTACCGTAGCGGTATTATACTAGTTTTAGTAAGTTCTTTTAAGTAGATCGGGTCATTTAGGGTTAGGATTTTTGCATGCCAAGTTTCTCCTCTTTCTCGACGACAGTGAGGGATAGAGATCAGCAAATTCCTATAAAAAAAACCTTAGGTAGGCACCACCGCTGCATGAGGGCCATGCTCAGGTCAGGAGCCACGTCTGTGCTGTCACGCGGCCGCGTTGGTGGCCATCCGATGTGCCACTACTTCGGAGGAGCCGTTCCGTTGCGCCGTCGCTTGGGGAGAGGGAGGGAGAGAGAGGAAGTCGAGAATAGAGGGAGGGAGGAGGCAAAATATTTCGAAAGGCTACAAAGTACTCAATTCATCATAAATAAATTATAAGACATTTGATCTTTCTAACATTGAATTTAACCATTAATCTTATTCAAAAATTATACAAAATATTACTTCTTTTGTTATGGCTTGATTTATTAATAAAAGTTCGTCAAAAATAACTTAAATTGAACTATGTTTGTATAATTTTTTTGAATAAGACGAGTGGTAAAATTTATTTTTTTTAAAAAAATATCCCTTCTAGTGAGCAGTGAATAATGGGGTGAATCAGAACTATAGGATGTGGAACGGTAGGAAATTTTTTTTGCTAAGATGAATAATTTGGGACCTAGTGAGTGTTAAAGATAGAGTTTGTTATAGTTCGGCTCGATCTTTGTAACAAGGTTGTTAGCATATTGTTCAGCTAGAGTATGTATAGGTAGTTAGTTGCTAACAACCTACAGATTGTAATCTATCTTGTAAGCCACGTGAGAGGCGTTTCCTCACCTATATTAACATGCAGCCGAGAGACCCCGAGGGTCATCTCGTTCTCCCTAATTTTACATGGTATCGAGCTTTTTTTTTCTCCCACCGGAGTAGATCCAACAGATGGCCACGTCCAGCGCCGCCGCCACCGGCTCCTCGGCCTTCACCTTTGGCTTCCTTCCACCTGTCTCTGAGAAGCTTGGTCGCGGCAACTACAACATGTGGTTTGCCCAGGTCTCCTCCACCATCAAAGGCGCCCAGTTCGGCAAATACATCCGCCCGGATGCTGTCCCTCCCGCAGCGTACCTTCAAGGCGACGCCGATCCCGCCACCGGCAAGACACCCGATCCTCAACCCAATCCTGCGTATGAAACGTGGGTTACTCAGGACCAGCAGGTCCTCAGCTACCTCTTCTCGTCATTGTCGAGGGAGGTTTTCTCTCAGGTCTCCGCTGCCACTACTGCGTCTGAGCTTTGGGCAGCCATCCAGGCCCATCATGCCAGCCAATCCCGCGCTCGGATCATCTCCACCCGCATGGCCCTTGCTACTGCGTCCAAGGGCTCCTCCTCCATTGCTGATTATTTTGGCAAGATGAAAGGGCTGGCGGACGACATGGCTGCGGCGGGGAAGAAACTTGATGACGACGACCTCGTCACGTACATCCTCACCGGCCTCGACGACGACTTCGACAATGTGGTCACCTCCATCGCCACCAGGGTGGAACCCATCACCATACCCGAGTTGTATGCGCAACTCATCGCGCATGAGCAGCGCAAAGGGTTAAACCCACCGACAGGCGGTCACTCCGCAAACTCCGCCACTAGGAACGGCCGCCCCGGCTCCTTCACCAAGACTCGAGGTGGTAGCCGTGGAGGCCTTGGTCGTGGCAATGGCGGCCACGGCCGCGGTGGCGGCAACAGCGGCAATGGGGGCAGCGGCCATGGTCGCAACTTCCAGCCAGGTGTGTTCTGTCAGATTTGTGGCAAAGAAGGACATCCCGCTCATCGCTGCTACAAGAGGTTCGACTCCAACTACAATGGACCGCCACAAAAGAGTGCGTCTTCGGTCACTCCCAGTTCGTACGGTGTAGATACGAATTGGTACATGGATTCTGGGGCTACGGATCACATCACAGGTGATCTGGAACGCCTGACGATGCGCAACAAGTATCACGGTGGTGACCAGATTCATGCTGCCGACGACGCAGGTATGGAGATTGCTAATGTTGGTCACAACACTTTATGTTCCCCTAGTAGATCTTTTCATCTTAATCATGTTCTTCATGTTCCCCAAGCACATAAAAGCCTTTGCTCTGTTAATCGCTTTGCCAAGGATAACAATGTTTATGTTGAGTTTCATCCGGATCACTTCTTGATTAAGGAACAGGGGACGAAGAGAACTCTTCACAGAGGCAGATGTAGGGGCGGCCTCTACCCGTTGCATTCAGCGTCACCATCTCCATCAAATAAACAGGTGCTTGGCGCCTTCAAAGTTCCAGTGTCCCTGTGGCATCATCGCCTTGGTCATGCATCCCCGCGTGTTGTGAAGCATGTCCTAGATCACCATAAGCTTCCTTTTATTCATGAGTCAAATAATGATAGAGTTTGTGACGCTTGCCAGCAAGGCAAGAGTCATCAATTGCCATATCCCAAATCCACCAGTGTGTCAGCTAGTCCAATGGATCTAGTCTTTTCAGATGTATGGGGCCCTGCTCCTAGTTCAGTTGGAAGATACTCATACTATGTTAGTTTTATTGATGATCATAGTAAATTCACTTGGCTCTATTTGTTGCGACACAAGTCTGAAGATTTTTCTATTTTTAATGAATTTCAAAGTCTGGTAGAAAGACAATTCGGCCGCAAGATACAAGCTATCCAAACTGACTGGGGTGGCGAGTATCAAGCCCAGCACTCCTTCTTTAAACGCGTAGGGATCACTCACCAAGTTTCTTGTCCCCATGCCCATCAACAAAATGGCTCGGCAGAACGCAAACATCGTCACAAAGTTGAAATGGCCCTCACTCTTCTTGCGCATGCGTCCATGCCCCTAAAATTCTAGGACGAAGCAGCTTCCACTGCCGTGTATCTCATCAATAGACTACCGTCTAAAGTTATAGATGATGAGTCTCCGTTTGAAAGACTGCTCAAACAAAAACCCGACTATAATTTCCTTCGCACTTTTGGGTGCGCCGTGTGGCCCAATCTTAGGCCATACAATTCTCGGAAGTTAGCTTTCCGCTCCACACAATGTGTCTTCCTTGGCTATAGCTCTCTTCACAAAGGCTACAAGTGCCTTGATCCTAAGAGTGAGCGTGTCTATATCTCCCGCGATGTTGTGTTCGATGAGCATGTTTTTCCCTTTCCATCACTGCACCCTAATGCCGGAGCTAGACTCCGTAAAGACATTGAGCTTCTACCAGACCTGTTTTCCTCATCTACTAGCCTTGGGAACGTAAATTCGCTGCACCAGCATCTGCCTTCTCCTGCGTCATCTAATAGCTCCTCTAGTTCTTTTGATGTTGCAGAAAATGTAGGTGAAAATCCTCCTCTAAATGGAGAAGAAACAGGGTTGAATAGCGCCACCATGTCGGGATATCTTATGTGCTCCCCGGCTGGAGACAGCGCGCCCCTCCAGGTGGATTCTCCTGCCCCAGCGCACGGCGGCGCAGCAGGCGGTCCGATCACATCGTCTTCGGGATTGGTGGCAAACAGCTCTGCTTCCGCTGCTGATCCGGCTACCAGCGCGAGATCGTCCGTGGCCGTTGCTGCGCCACATCTCCCCACGCCTCTGAGTTCTATGCCACAGATTGATCCCACGGGGGAGGCGCTACGTCGATGCCGACGCCAACAGAGATCCTTGCCACTGGATCCTCTACGGCTGTGGCTACTGAGGTCGCTCCTACGATCTCTACGTCCCAGCAGCCATCCACACGTCTCTCGCAAAGGTATTTCAAAGCCTAAATTACGTACTGATGGCACTGTTCGTTGGTGTATGCATGTGAAAGCTCCAACAAGAGAACCGACAACCTTAGAAGAAGCTCTCGGTCATAAGCATTGGGTCACGGCTATGGATAATGAATATCAAGCATTGATGAAAAATAAGACATGGCATCTTGTGCCTCGCCCTAAAGAGAAAAACATTGTTGGCTGCAAATGGGTCTATAAGATCAAGCGCAAAGCAGATGGAACTATTGATCGATACAAGGCACGATTAGTTGCCAAAGGGTTTAAACAACAATATGGTATAGATTATGAAGAAACATTTAGCCTAGTTGTTAAGGCTGCAACTATCCGTCTTATTCTGTACATTGCTGTATCAAAAGGATGGTCTCTTCGACAACTTGATGTTCAGAATGCCTTCCTTCATGGTCTCTTAGAAGAGGAAGTCTACATGCAACAACCTCCAGGGTATGTAGATTCTGTTCATTCTGCATATGTTTGCAAACTCGATAAAGCACTCTATGGTTTGAAGCAGGCTCCAAGAGCTTGGTATGCCAGGCTGTGTCAGAGGTTGGAGTCGCTTGGTTTCGTGGCATCCAAAGCCAACACCTCACTGTTTTTCTATAACCATGGCGGATTCAGCATGTTTGTTCTTGTCTATGTGGTTGATATTATTGTTGCCAGTTCCTCTTCTCAAGCAACCGAGGCATTGCTAAGAGATCTGCAGCGTGACTTTGCTCTCAAGGACTTGGGTGATTTACACTATTTCTTAGGCATTGAGGTCAACCGAGTTTCGGATGGACTTGTTTTATCTCAGGAGCGCTATGCGGCAAATGTGCTATCCCGCTCAGGCATGGACAGAGCTAAGGCGGTGGACACACCTCTTTCCTCCACTGAGAAGCTCAGCCTTAATATAGGGGATCCTCTCGGGCCTGATGACTCTACACGATATAGGAGTGTGGTAGGTGCATTGCAGTACCTCACTCTTACTCGGCCAGACATTTCATTTGCAGTCAATAAGGTGTGTCAATACCTTCATGCCCCTACAATAGTTCATTGGAGCACGGTTAAAAGAATTTTGCGATATATCAGTGGCACTGTTAAAATGGGGCTAAAGATCAGACGATCTGGTTCAACTCTGGTCAGTGCATTCTCTGACGCTGATTGGGCCGGTTGTGTAGATGATCGTCGGTCTACAGGTGGTTTTGTTGTGTTCGTTGGTGCTAATATTGTCTCGTGGATGGCAAGAAAACAG
Source organism: Sorghum bicolor (assembly GCF_000003195.3). NCBI lineage: Eukaryota > Viridiplantae > Streptophyta > Magnoliopsida > Poales > Poaceae > Sorghum > Sorghum bicolor. Next base: position 39,388,879 of record NC_012875.2, read on the forward strand.
GCGACAGTCTCCCGGTCCAGTACCGAGGCTGAATATAAAGCGCTAGCAAATGCCACTGCTGAGATGATGTGGGTACAGAAACTACTAGCAGAGTTGCGCATCCAGCATCCCTCCTCAGCAAGATTGTGGTGTGATAATCTTGGTGCCAAATACCTATCAGCAAATCCTGTTTTCCATGCACGAACGAAATATATAGAGATTGATTTCCACTTTGTCCGTGAACGGGTGGCAAACAAGTTACTTGATATCCGGTTTATAAATTCTGCTGATCAGCTTGCAGACGGTTTCACTAAGGCGATATCTGCAGTCAAGATGCAACAGTTTAGAAGCAATCTTGGCCTTGTTAGTGGCTAAGATTGAGGGGGAGTGTTAAAGATGGAGTTTGTTATAGTTCGGCTGGATCTTTGTAACAAGGTTGTTAGCATATTGTTCAGCTAGAGTATAGGTAGTTAGTTGCTAACAACCTACAGATTATAATCTATCTTGTAAGCCCCGTGAGGGGCGTTTCCTCACATATATTAACATGCAGCCGACAGACCCCGAGGGTCATCTCGTTCTCCCTAATTTTACAGTGAGTAGTGAATAATTTTTTTGCTTCACGCGAGCCCCGCCCTGTGTTGTTATCTGTAAAACTGCAACTTGTGTGACGCAGGCACAGACAGTACCCCGTGTCAACGTCCACCGGAAACCAACGGAATGGAAGCTCGGAGGACCTTGTGCAAAAATTGATGATGACAAGCAAGCATAGTGTACGTACAAGTAGGAATGAAACAGGCCCTCCATGGCTTTATCGTCCTCATCACCAGTGGCTGTGGTTGCTCCGTGCAGGTTCCTGTCCCCCATCGCCACCACCGCCTCCCGCGACCTCCTCTCCTTCGCGGCCGCAGCAACAAGGAGGCGGCTGCTCCTCTCCACCACCACCACCACCATTGCCGCCGCCATGGCCGCTCCTGCTTCCTCCTGCAAGGTCATCGATTCCCACCTCCACGTCTGGGCCACGCCACAGCAGGTGCGTCCTCGCAGGGGAGTTGGGTAATCCTTCTGCAGTGTTTTTTTTTTGACCTGTGATTCTGAACTCTATCCGCGCAGGCCAAGGAGGAGTACCCCTACTTCCCAGGCCAGGAACCCACGCTCCGTGGCGACGACGAATTCTTGCTCGAGGTCAGTCAGACAACTTCCATCAGAAATATAATGCCGCATCTCATCTCATCTCATCTGCACTTGAGGTTGCCCTTGAGCCTGTTCGTTTCAGAGTCTCTCTGACCATCGGCGGCCGGATGAATTGTGGCCTCACCTGGTAATAGATAGATTAGTGGGCGGATTGGTGGGCGCATTTTCATCCGTGTGATGTAAAATCGTACACAATGTAGCGCTTAACCTCCTCTACCCCCAAATCTGAAATCCTTCCGATCCACCGATGTTTCCACGAACCAAATCCCCACCAGATCAGGTGCGGATCTGCCGTTTCATGGTCTTGTCATGTCGTTAGGGCCGGAGGAGCAGAGAGGGCCGAATGAATGTTGTTTCTGTCATGCTCATGCCTGAAGTTCGGCTGGAGATGGCTAAAGAGCTGATTCGTTGCTTTGGCACCTCAATCGAGGTGAGGCGTGAGGGGTTTGTCATAATTTATTTATTGTTGATGCTGCCTCACTAGAGGCCATTGTCGGGGCTCTTGTAGTTGCTTTGCCATGCTCTGGCCTGGATGGAGGCTTCCTCTGGTTCGATTCTTCACAAATCACAACTCGCTCATGAGCGTGATGTCTACTCCACTTTTGGGCGTCACGACAGACGAAACTCTGCCGTTGTCGTTGTCTCCATTCGTCAACCAGGCGCTCCAATTGTGCCCAATGCTTCTTATGATGTGCCATCCTTCGATGTTGCCATCTCTTCTGTGAGTTTGGCCTTTCCAGTTCTTGGTATTGTTGCTAACCTTCTTGAAAAATATGTGCTCAGACACGTTCTTCAAAAAAAAAAAAACATACAAAATTGGCACCATGGAAGAATGAAGGAAACAACATAGGGCATTCTGTAGCGTACATTAAAAAAAATCTCAGCTGGTGGATTGTTGGTTTCTCAACACATGGTGGACCTACCCAACCTGTTTGCCATCTTAGCGGTGTTTCCTCCTGTATCCCATTGTTGTTGGAACTTGCTATTGAAAATTTAGTTTGAAACTGTATTTAATATTATTTGATCTCACTAAGTCACTATTATCAGTCCTTTATATTAGCTTGTTGAAACTCAGAAGACTTGATGCATGGGGAGCTGCTGATTAGTGAACTGTTTTGAGAATTTCCTCTTTTCTTTAGTGTATGAGTGAAGCTGGAGTGGACGGGGCTCTCATTGTTCAACCTATTAATCATATGTTTGATCATTCTTTGGTAACTAGGTAAGATATTTTTCTTGCATTGATCCATTTCAATCCGAGACCACCTGAATTAGTCATATGACTATATCAGTAATTTATTTCATTTTCGGTTTTTTCCCTGTAGTACGTTGAAGAAATATCCATCCAAGTTCATTGGTTGCTGTCTTGCGAATCCTGCAGACGATGGGAGTGGGATTAAACAGCTTGAACACCTGATTGTACAAGTAACCTCTTGGAATTTTCTTCTAACACAACAGGAATCATCCATTCTGCTATTTTCTAATATGCAGTCCCTTTGCTTATCACCAGGAAAAATACCGTGCTGTGAGGTTCAACCCAAACTTATGGCCAGCTGGTCAAAAGGTTTGCAAATAGGAAAATGAGCAACATTGTTCCTCTACTTATTAATTGGGATTGATGATCAATGTGGCCTGAAGAAAAAAAAATGTTTCAAATAAACAGATGACCAATGAGGTCGGAAGGTCATTATTTTCGAAGGCAGGAGAACTTGGAGCGCCAGTTGCAATACTGACAATGAAGGTAAAAGATGCATTCCTCTCCAAGATGTATCCGCAGTTATTATAGCAGTTTGAGATTCTGACAAAAAATAATTGAGTAATATGTTAACATTTGGACAAAAAGTTATTATATATTGTCAGGTTGTGCCATTAGAGCTAAAAGAGATGAGCAAATTCTTAGCCCTGTTAATTATACAAGTTACTGGTTAGATGAGTTTATGAGAACCCCATCTGCATCTTCTTTTGCAAAATAAATTTGCATGAATGGATTAATGTAACAGGGATTTAACTATGCTCTTTGTTACTGAGTTTAAGTTATATTACTATTCTTTGTTCTTGTGTATGCAGGGAATTGGTCCATATATTCAAGAAATAGAGGAGCTCTGTAGGGATTATCCTGCAACTACTGTTATTCTTGATCATATGTCTTTCTGCAAGCCACCAACGTAAGCTTTTGTTTTTGTTTGTTCATAGTTTGCAGGAATGTATTCATATGAAGCTATGGCCTAGTAGCTTATGTGTTGGATTGACATACAGGAACGATGAAGAAGAGAAGGCACTCTCTTCATTTCTAAACTTATCTAGATTCCCACAGGTAATGTATGAAATTTTCTTATTTGTCTATTAGCAGATGAATATGATCATGAAAGATATTATTCCTTGTTCAAGCAAGCCATTTTCAGTATCAGCTGACATAGCACCCTCAGGTTTTGCTTTCAGAGATCATGGGACAGTAACATATTTTGTGAGAGCAGTACCTGACCTGATTTTTTTTTTGTTAAGTACTTGCATCAAGAATAAAGCTGACCCCTAGTGCCAGATTGTAGCAAGTTGCCTAGCTACTACTCTCTCCGTCACAATATTTGTCATTCTAGCCAATCTCACACAGTACAACTAATGATGCTTTGGAATGTGAGGATGATGTAATTTGAGGGAAAAAAAGAATCCTAGAATGACAAATATTGTGAAACAGAGGGGAGTAGTGCACTTCTACTTTGTGTTTTGGTATCACTATAAGTCTATACTTGCTCTAAAGCCATGATGCATTACTTCAACAGGTTTATGTCAAATACAGTGCTCTTTTCCGCATCACAAGAGAGGCATATCCATATGAAGACACTGCTCAGCTTCTTTCCCGTGCGATATCTCACTATGGAGCCAATCGAATAATGTGGGGAAGGTGAATTCACAGACCCACTGATAGTTTAAATTGATCATACCCTTTAACAAAAACAAGTGTTGAATCACCACAGAAACCCCAGCAGCAATTACATACTCGATGGTCCTCACTGAAAGTAAAGGAAATCTAGTATTGAACATAGAAATAATATAATCCCTTCATCATTGATCTGGTACGAACACTATTGCCATGGATTAATTATGCCCTAAACATGTCTGCAGTGACTTTCCCTATGTTGTTCCTGAATGTGGCTACAAAGGAGCAAGGGAGGCAATTTCTCTTGTCGCAGGCAAGATACCTGTTTCCCTGTCAGATTTGGATTGGATCTTGGGGAAAACGGTGAGCCAACTATTCCAAGGTGCATGGGTTACTCCATGATCACTGTAGCTGGTAGGACATTGTATTCCAAATCAACTATATCAAGGGGAATATTTGTCCTATTTTCCAGTGTTTACATATACTCTCTCCGCTTCAAATAAAATGTGTTTTAATATTTTCTAGATATATGGGTTTTACTGCGTATCTAGCTACATATATATAGGCTCTCCGCTTCAAATAAAATGTGTTTTAATATTTTCTAGATATATGGGTTTTACTGCGTATCTAGCTACATATATATATAGGTGGGTAGCAAAATCTACATAGCAAGGCCTTGTTTACTTCCTCTCAAAAACCTAAAATTTGTCAAGATTCTTTGTCACATCGAATGTTTGAACGCATTCATGGAGCATTAAATATAAACGAAAATAAAAACTAATTACGCAATTTTCCTATAATTTGCGAGACAAATCTTTTGAGCCTAGTTAATCCATGATTGGACAATGTTTATCAAATAGCGAAAACCAAAATTTTTCTAGAACTAAGGGCCTGTTTGGCATGGCTCCAACTCCACACAGAGCAGCTCCACTCTAGAAATCCAGCTGAAGCTGGCTCTGAGTGGAGTTGGAGCTAGGGATGAAAACGGTACGGATATTTTCCGACCGTATTCGAGACCGAATTCGTTTAGAGAGGTTTAGATCTGTCCGTATCCGGGTCCGAATGTTTAACATCCGATACCGTATTCGTATCCGAATACTTAAATCGTATATTTATGATGTCGACATCCAATCATATCTTATCCGACATGATTGACATTATCCGTATTCGAATCCGAATCCGACCAGAAATATGAAAACAAATATGATATCAGTGATATCCGTCCGTATCTGATCTGTTTTCATCCCTAGTTGGAGCTGTCTACAAGAGGTGTTTGGCTAGAATGGTACTCTCAGCTCTAGAGTTGTGCTTTGTCACTGTGATTTGCCTACTTACCCTTGTCTTCAATCACATATGCATCTGTTATTGTTCGACTGTTTGCTTTGAAATTGAACCATGTATGTACGGTGCGTTCTTGGAAAAATGAGAACGTGGAAAGGTAATTATGGGTGAAAAAATATTTGATGCATATAAAATAAAATTATAATTTGGGATGAAGTATCACTACTTAAGCATGCAGCAATGATCTAAAGGTGCACAGACTAAAATGTGGTAAACATGTATAACCAAAATGTTTGCTTCTACGATGATAGGAATTTCGATTTATTATTAATTAGCTATTGAGTCTCGAGTAAATTACATTCAGTATTATCATTTTGTTTGAGCTGTGATAACTATAGACATATATGACTGCAGAACACATTATTGAGTTACACGAGTGAAATGGATACTCACTCTATTGAGTATTTGAGTAGCACCCTTAATAGTGTATCTCTTCCCATGCTAGCTAACTAGGTGCCGACACTGCTAATAATGTATTTCTACCGATGCTAACTACATGCCAGCAATGTTACTATAGCCGGAGAGGAAAAAATAGGGGTTGATGCAATATCACAGATTCATCTAACACAATAACATTGTTGTATCATGCTATGGACATCACGTTCCATTCAAATACATGTATTCCTACTAACGCTAACTACGTGCCCCGCGATATTAGTGTAGCTAGAGACAAAAAAAAGGGTGAGATATATTAATAGAAATTCATCTACACAAATATCATTGTTGTATCATGTTATTGACATCACAGTCCAAATACTTGTTCTAAATGAATGGTATAATACACGTCATATTCATTTCAAAGTACAATGCAGACACCATAACATATGCACAATCACCTTTATAAATGAGCGCATGCTCTACCGCTATAAGCACCTTCAAAAACTAGACTAACAAATTATCGAGACGAGATTGATGAAGTCATCATAGTCGCCTTGTTGTCGAGCCATTAATCCTAGAATATTCCTTCTCACGGGTAGTCGAACCTAAGACCAAACTTTTTTGTTTGAGATTACACAGTACAAAACACAAAGTAGATGCTCATAACATACATACACTCACCCCTATGAACGTTTGTACGTAAACACCACCCCTATGATCCCGACAATCCTAAAGATGAGGTTGAGGAAGTCACTATAGACATCTCACTGCCAATATAGCCTACACTAACACAGCCATTAAATCCTAAAAAATTTGTTCTCGCGAGAATCAAAATCAAGGCCTCATGTGCTACCGAGGCCTTGTAACCTTTTGCACCTAGGATCTTAGGTGCCACTTGCAGGGGCGTCCCAGAGGCCGTGCAGACTGTGCGACCGAATTGGGCCCCCAAAAATTATGGGCCCCAAAATTTACTAAGTGTTCTAAATATATATAATAATTTTAGGTTTATTTTAATTAGTAAATTAGTTACAGAGACTCAATAAATGTGGTCTGCTACTTCCTTCGAGAGAAAGCACATTAAGTTCATGATCGTGAATTAGAAAAGTCTATGGTCGGTAATTCTTCTTCACATAAGTTTGTAACCCTTCGTAAATTTGTGACTTCGTCTCTTGGACTTGTTCATCGCCCTTGGTGTTGTTCGTTGCTCAAGAGTCGAGACCTAGTAGCTATCATAGACGCCCGGACCCAAATTAGGACGCCAGACGGAGATCATTGCCTAGTATAAATTCCATGCACAATTCATATTTTATTTAGTTAATCTTTTATATATTGTCTTTGTAATATATTGATATTTGATAATATTTTTTTTAGATTTTGATAATAGATGGTAGGCCTCCATTTGTTGTTTTGAACTGGGCCTCATATTTATTCGGGACGCCCCTACCACTTGAGGCTTTCATTAGCACTAGGCTACATGCCCTTTTACGCGCAGTGAGAGATGAGCAGGGCAATGGTTGCTGCTATCCACGTGGGCCGAAGGGAGGGAAAGAGAGTTGGGCTGGCTGGGCTAGTGGCTGGTTGGGCCGAGAGGGAGGCAAAAGTTGGCCCAGCGGTGACCAACTCTTGGGTGGGCTAGGCCCGCACGGTCGACTAGGTTTGGTGGAGGTGGGGCAGCGCGAGCTGGTTCGCGGAGTGAAATGACGGCGGGGAGCGCCGTGCATAAGTAAAGGAGCAAGAGGTGGACGTTTAGAAATGGAAAAATGATTTTTCCTTTCTCTCAAGGAGATTTATGATAGAATCAAATCCAGATAACAACACCAACCATACTTGTATGCTTATGAAATGCATATATTAATTTTATATTGTTTAGAAAGGGAGAATTAGGGAGTTGGGTTTTCATTTTAAATAAAATGTACGTGAAGCGGTCTTGCGTTGAATTCGAGCGTGGCGTGAATTCAACCTTTAATTTATTTGGAGAACAATTTCATTTCAAAAATATCTTGTCATGGCATTGACTTGCATTTGGTCAATGGTGTCACACGAGGTTTGTGGTTGCAATTTTTTTTAAAAAGTTACGATTTTGAATTCAGGGCGAGAAAAGGAAAGATGTTTGATTTGTATTGACCTAACCTTTACATGCACACATATATTCAAAAAAAAGTTTGAAGGCTCGTATTTTTGTAATACATAAAAACCCGCTATGTTACAGTTTTGATAGCAAGATATCATTAGAATCATCTCAGATTATCTTAAACACCCAAAATGGAAGGAAAAAATAGAAGAGAAAAATTTTATAGGTATTAATTATTTATTTCTACATTTTATATTCCGTAAATATAGTATAGTAGACTAAGTATCATTTTGACATGCTGGCACCTGACAGCCTTGCACAAGCGAGCCATGTAGAATCACACATTCAGGGTTTCTTTAGTGCACACGATTTTTTTTTGTTTCCTACATTTTTTCTAAAAAAATAAATTGATTTCTGTATAATTTTTGTACATTTCCTATAAATTCTTGCGTTTTAAAGGGACATTCAATTATTGTGTGAGCACAAGCTGCATATACTAAAATATTATTGAATATATGATAACTTACACATTTAGTGTATTATACACTCTCTCATCCTGAAATATAGTTACGACTTCTAAAATTTATATTAAAATATGATGCATTGTACATAGATTGTCTATGTTTAGATTTGATAAATTTGTTAAAAAGTAAACCATAATTTAAGGAGGAACTTTATAATTAGATTTAATCCATGGGCACATGCATATGTCCTTTATTAAGTATTTATACCCAGCAACTCCAACAAACAACCTGATGCTTCTCCGTTGATCTTCGGAACTAGTAGATTTTTTTTCCAAGTCAAAATTGCCAAACACTTGGAGATGCCCTTTTTATTCTCTCTCCATATTGTTTTGGGAGTTGGTAAATAATAATATTTACTAAACAAAATTTGCAAAACTGTTGAAGTTGCTCTTCCACTATCATTTTCAATGCTAAGTCTACCCCATATAACCTCTCTCACTAAGATAGCCCTCCTCCACTAAAAAAATATACCTAGAAAATAACCTTGTAGAAATCAACCATTTAGATTGTTTTTAAGTCTTCTCTCTCAGACCGGACGATCAATATCACGTGTATGGTACTCCCCAGACCCCTGCCATCTCCGATGCCCCGTGCCTAATTTCCTTAAGTTGCTTTAAATTTTTAAACTGCGCTATATTACATGTAGAGTAGTACATAACATAAGAGACTGATAGTAGCTAGTTTCCAAATTAAATCCAGTAGAACAGGAAATACCTTTACTTATATTTACCTTTACTTAAATCACTAGAACAGGAAATTAAATCCAGTAGTACACATATATTTATACCTTTACTTATTTTCTCTTTGTATAGGACAGGAAATACCCTTCCCACCTACACCAATCATGATGAGATTTCACATTGGCGCGAAGGGAGACATGGGAAAAATATCCAACTTTGCATATTTAAATGGTGGATATTTTAATTTGGCATGCATAAGACTAGATTGTACTATATACTCCCTCTGTCTTTATAATATAGCACATTCTAAAAAAAATTAAGACAAATTAAGAAAGAACATAAAAGATACATATACCCTAGACGCTATCATCAACGTAACTAATGGTGATTGGTTGATAAATGGAAAGTATTTAATATAAAATTAGGTTTTGTCCTCCATAATATATTATATTTGAGGATAATTTTAAATTCTAGAATGCACTATATTACAGGATGGAGGAGGTATTATTTTGCTATAGAATGAACCTATGGCATGCCCATAGTCTTAGGCCCTTTTTTACCCCTCCGAATCAAATTAATTATCTTTTATCCACACATGATTGATAATATGATAGATTATTATAATCAAATCTCTTGATTGCCGTAATCTCATAATCCAAGAGAAATAAAGTTATAGAGGATTATGGGTGTTGAAAGTCAAATTTTGCCCTAATTGATTGTCCAATGCAACTTCTAAACTATAAAGGATAAAATAAGAATTTCTCACTTTAACCAATCATAATCAATCACCATAATTTATTAAACCAAACACTCTGATTATTATAATTCCTAATCCTAATTACAACAATCCTATGCATAATCTAGATTATAATAATCGAGCCATGATCCAAACAATCACTTTAGCATCTATAAGAGTTTCCAAAATCCACTCTCAATCTAGTTTTTAGTAAGATTAAGAAAACCGTCTCTTCAATATCTTTTTATCTTAACTACCCTCAATGTTTGCACACTTGATACAATCAATCCAATCACGCCACAAGATACGTGTGCATCCAATTGTCCGATCTAGAGGTGTAAGGACGCGGAGAAAAATAAAAAGAAAAGGACATGGTTACTAATATAATGTACAAGAGACAAACAAAATATAAAAATAGCTGAGGTGAATTGAAAATAGTCTAGGATTTGTAATAGAGAATTGCCTTCTAGCATTTAGGAGTGAGATATTAAAAATAGTTGGAGAAAGCCAACAAATATGCTTCATACTTTTGATAAAAAAAGACTCATTGATTTATTATTTTTTGGGGAACTTACATTGCATTTATTTGACATTTGTGACACCTTACTGTGCATTATATTACTTATAAATCACGCATATATTTGTACAGTATGAATGTAAGGAACGTAATACCTATGACATCGCTTAAAGTAGCCCATAGAATGCTCAGGTGGTTTACTTTTTTCCTTTATTTTCCTTGTTATCATAAACGGCTTTACGTTGACACGTTGCAAAATCACTACAGTACAAATAATATTAAGTACACAGTTTTTCAAGTGAGGTTTCTCCTTAAAGGATTTGGATTCTCAACAAGCTAAAATGAGTTTCACGATGGCTGAAAAAATTAGAAGCAAATTAGTTTTTAGGACCTAGCTATATATGTAAAGCTCTACCAAATACGTTTTTAGTAACATTAGTGGTCATAGTAGTCTACGATTTTCTTGCGTAGCTTCCTCATAAAATTAATGATTATTACCTCCATCTATATAGAACACATTAATTAATATCCAATTAAATCCAGTAGCACTGGCAACAGCAGTCAACACGCAAACAACGTGACACCCCAAGATTCTATATACGTACTTCACGTCTAAGCAATATAATAAGCATCTATATCGTCAAGAGCCAAAATAATAATTAAATAATTAAAAAAAGGAGAGAGAGAGAGAGAGAGGAGGGAGGGAGAGAGAGGAGAGGGAGAATGGGAGGAGACCAAGGAGGGACGACCGCTGACCCCACTGTGCAGCGTCACCGACTATTGGGAGACCAAGCCCTACTACAGCAGCAGCAACAAGCGCGACCCCGACCCGCCATGCAGCAGCCGCCGCCGCAGGGCTTCCTCGTCGCTGCTGGAACTGGAATGCCGCCGTCGCAGGGATCCGGGAGTCTCGTCTCGGCGGAGGCGGCGCGGACGCGCGCGGCGGAACAGATGGCATTTGAGGACGCGTGGAAGGCCCTAAACCCTGACTTCAGGACGCCCTTCGCCTCCGTCGAGGACGCCGTCAGCAGGTGCGTGCGCGCGCGTTCGATCTTCCTCCTCCTCTCTCTCTCTCCCCTCGGCCGGCTGGCCTTCGTGCGTGATGTTAGCGTTACCGCTGACCACACGCGGTTGAGCGTCGTATGTATGTGTATTTATTTGCTGTGCATACGCACGGTTCATTCCGCTTGGATCTTTCACCGAAATGCGCGTTATTAGGAGATTTTGGGATTACCTCGTCGTCAGGGGACAGTGAACGCGCGGTTGATTTCGTGGATTGATTTGGCTTCATGGCTTGCGATTTGTTCAATAGGATTTGGTGCGTCGAGTTTGATTGTTTTTGTTTTTCTGGGAAAAGAGCTACATTATGCATGATCCCTTGGAGTGGCACTGTTTGATTCAGGAAAAAACAAGAGTTATCTATATGCATAGATCAGCAACCTAGCTGGTGCGTATGAGATTTATCATGGGTGTATATGTCAAAATTGGAATGACATGAGAGAATCATCAAACGTGATGATTCTGTTGGATTTATGTGGATTAATTTCAGCATACGATAAACATGGAATGGAACACAATTACCCTGCCCAAGAATGAATTGTTTGGATATCTCTTTCATGACTCCTGAGTTCTGACAGAATATCTTGTTCTTAAGTGACAGATTTGTAGGGGACAGATGTATGATTTGTTTGGATTTCTCTTTAATGATTTCTGACAAAATATCATGTTCATAAGTGATAGATTTGTAGGGACAGATGTTTGAGTGATATCAATAGATTGAAAAACTACAATTAAAAACTCTATTACCTATCAGAATATTCGATAGCCTTTCATAATTAATTTTTTAATCAACATTACAGGAATGCATCTGAATGTAAAATTACCACTGTTGTCAAGTTGTTCTAGCCTGATAGCTCATCTTTTTTTTCCAGTTACTGTTTTGTATTTCAGCTGGGACTACTGAATGTCAGCTGCTAAGTGCATTACCAGAACTGAGTGATTGATCTCTTTATTATATTGGTCTAAGATCTAAGACTCTCTGCTTGTTCATAGATGGAAAACATTTTTCACACTGTTCTGCAAACTCATCCTTGGAGCTATATAGCACCAACAATATTAATTGTAATTTCAAGGAAATTGGGATTAATTAACATATATTAGTGCTTGCTCTAGATGCGTCCCTGAAAAGTGACAAGGTTAGTTCTCGCGTTCTTTAATGGCACCTCATAAGCTCATACACCTGCCTAAACAAAACAGCAAGGGTCGTACATGCATGCATATTCTGCAATTTAATTTCAAAATCCTTTGAGACTATATCTTGTACTATTGGAACTGTTCATACGAATATCAGTCGTTCTCAAGTGTTGGCATGCTAAGCAGACACTCTAAACTGACAAACTAATAGTGTTGTGTTCTTCGCATCATGACCCAGGCTGCTGCCCTACCACGTATTCGCAGACTATGAAGAGGACGATGACGTTGTTGAGCCCATCAATGGCGGCGGCAGCAGCAGCATCTCCACCACAACAGAGAAGTCAAGCTCCCAGAAATGGGACGATGACACGGTAGCCCAGGTGGAAAGTTTTCTCGAGCACTTCGAGAAGCAGGTGCTGACCTTCAACGTCATGACTCAGCGACACGTGGAAGGCTTCAACCGCACCGAGGAACAGCTCATTCTGGAGAAGTCTGTGGTGGAAGACGAGCGGGTGCAGTTGGAGCGCGTGCGCGCGGCCGTTGCGCAGCGCCAGCAGCAGGAGCAGCAGGAGGCCGCCGCGCGCACGCGCCTTGCGTTCGCGCAGGCGCAGGCCGCGGGCGGGTGGCAGGCGGCGCAGCCCGCTGCATCGTGGCAGGCGATCGTGGCTGCCGGACGCGGCGAAGGTGCCGGCTCCCGCGGGCAGGCCCTCGCACCGGCCGTGGTGATGCAGCAGCAGCATCAGCAGCAGGAGGAGACGGTGATGACCGCGGGCGCCTGGCAGGCGCTCGGGGGTTCCAATGAGCAGGCTCTGATGCAGGCCGTGATGGTGCAGCAGCACATGCAGCGGCAGAGGCAGGAGGAGGAGATGATGGCAGCGGCGGCGGCGGCGGCGTCACGCGGCGAGGGTGCATCCTTTGGACAGGCGCTGCCACCGGCCATGGTAACACAGCTGATGCAGCAACAGAACCAGCAGCGGCAGCAGGAGGAGATGATGACGGCGGCGGCGTTTCGCGGCGACGTGGCCTCCTCCGGCGAGCAGCAGGCGATGGCGTCGGCCGTGATGATGCGGCAGCTGCATGTGCTGCAGCAACAGCACCAGCAGGAGGTGATGGCGGCCGGCGGGTGGCAACTGGGTCTGGGCGGGCGGCAGGCATACATTGCGCCTCGCGGTGACGGCAGCTCAAGCTCTCACTCTCAGGCGGCGTTGCCTCCTGCGATGCTGCAGCTGGAGCAGCCAGGTCCAGGACAGGGGCAGGGGCAGGCCAGCATTGCTGGGAGTGGGATGGCGCTGCCGTGGCATGGGATCCCCGATGGAAGGGAGCAGTAGCGTTGCTGGGGCTTCTTTGCCCGATTCGTGCGAGAAAACCAGTCGTGCCGTTTGCGTCTACTATTGGATTATATAATACTTAAAGATCGTAGTGTTGTAGTGTTCATCTGAACTGAAACTTAACTATATAATCAAGTTGTTTACCCATTTTTTTTGTTTATTTTATTTATTTATTTCTTTCTTTGGGGAAATTTTGTGATTGCTAACTAAGATCCATTTTGTCATAAGTTAACTTCTCCAGATCAATTAATTCAAATGGATTCCTCAATTTTTGATCCTCTATCCCTGAAAGTATGGCTCCTTTATCCAGATTTCAGCCCTCCACATGCTTTAATTTGTATGTACTCTAATTGACCTCTCATATTTGTCATCCTGTTTTACTCACCTCTACATTATTTTACTCCTCCAAGAGACTCTCCAAATCCTTTATAAATACTATGAACAGAGATTTTAGTAAGAAACTGCCCTCCAACAGCTTTTCTAAAGGATCATTCAAATATAGCCGTCTTCTAGTAGACGAGAATGGCTCTCTAGACTACGTATGGGATATAGAAAAACTGTTGGAGAGAGAATATATATACAATGCGATTTTTATGGAAATAACTCTCCAAACGATGATTTAGAAAGTAAGATTTCTCCTATATACAACTAAAAAGAACAAAAGGAAGATATTTTTTTCGTGCAACTTTAGTTTGGTGTAACCTTGGTGTCACCTCCCCTTTGATCCCGTGCGTTGCTCCAACAGGAAACAAAATCATGCATACAGACGGCGTGGCTCCAAAAGAAAACAAATCAAGCGCTTGCAAGGAAGTAGTGGATGCAAAAGAAAGCGTATGGACGACGTGCTCCAAAAGAAAACAAATCATGCGCTCACACTGAAGTACGTGGCTACAAAAGGAAACACTCTAAGCTTTAATCGGGTACTTTACTCTAAACAAACACACGAACTCCAAACACGTACGCCAAACAAAATTACACGTGCTCCACTCCGCTCTCGCACGGACCTCCAAATCGCCATCGCCAAGCCGCCGTCACCAAACCGCCTCCACACCAGGCCGTTGAACCACCAAAACTAATGATCCTCCTCAGTGTGCCCTCCGCTCCACCATCGATCAACCTCCATCATCAGCGTGACGACTCCATGCGACCTCCATCATCAGATCGACGTTGGAATGGACGTATCACTGCACTGTCGCCAAGCCTCCGCCGCACCAGGCCATTCAACCACTGCGTCGTCGTCAAACCTCTATGACTATGTTAATTTCATAACTTTTTGGGTTGCATTTAATGTTGATACTTAAATTTTACAGTGATGTTATTTTATCTTGCGATGTCTATATTTTTAATATAAAAATATAACTATCCCGTAGCAACGCACGGGCATGCTACCTAGTTAAAAAACTCTTAAAGATACTCTAACAAAATAATTGTAAATTATATGTTAGTATATCTCTTATTCCTTCCTTCCATGGACAAAGAAGCTAATAGGAGTGCAGACAGCCACAGGCCCATGGTAGCACGAGGGCACTGGCGGAGTTTATACGTCGACAAAAGTGGGCGATGGGCCCCCTGGTCTCACACATTTTCCAGCGATTCTTCTATTATACTTCCTCCATTCCAAATTAAGTTATTTCAAAAATCCTAGAGATAGTAAAATAATAATATTTATAGTGTTAACTTAGTATCATTACATCTATATTAATTATATCTTCGTAGTATACCTATTTGATGTTATAAATCTTTATAATTTTTTATAATTTTGGTTAAAGTTGAAATGGTTTGACTCTCCAATATTCTTGAAATGAAATTTAGGATGGAGGGAGTATGTCACTATGTCGGTCTAATAAACCATTTAACATAGACAATTATTCTTGTTTCTTGCCTTCCGATTGGACAAAGAGAATCACCTAGGGACCTTCCCTCAAAAACTAAAAGAATCACCCAGGAACCTACCATTCTACTGCAACGGGCAGCCAACACTGAACCTCACGCTCCATACTTTGACTTCACTATCACATCCGGCCTAATTTGAAATTTAGACCATGTGGCCCATGTGCATGCTATGATATACTTATAGAGGATTTAGTCCCACCTTGATGTTAAGGGTGGGTTAGACCAACATATAAGATTTGTAGAGTCCATCCCACCATTTTTAGGTTAATCCTTTTATGCGAAGCAAGGACGAAAGCATAAGTAGGATGATATGATATGATAGTAGGTGTGGTTCACTCCGCGTGCACAGTGAATCTACCTATTACTCTGCAGTATAATTTCCATCTTGATGATTTTTCCACCACCCAATTTCATATGATTCCTAGTATACAAATAATGACTAAGCTACAATTTTTTTTAGCATAGAGAAACCCATTTTAGAACTTTTCAAAATAAAAGGCGCACCTCTAATTCTTGACCTCTTGTTTCAATTGGAACAAAGGCACTTATCTGAAACATATGTACATTTTGAATGTCATTAGGCAAATCCCCCAACCTAAATTCTGCACTTGCTCCGCCACTGCGTTATTTGAAACATATGTACATTTTTAATGTCATTAGGCAAATTGCCCCCCCCCCTAAATTCTGCACCTAGCTCCGCCACTGCGTGAGGGTGCGCGCAGATAGTGCACCAGTACAAACCTTTTATGCTTTAGTGGATTTGACCCATGGCACTATGATCATCGATTAGGTACACTCTCTTCACTCTACTATAGCTGGCATATATAGTAGAACCTACTTCGAGAGTTATTGTGTGCTTCCCGATCATTGTTCCTCCACATAGATGAGGGCTCCTTTGAGATCCCCTAAATGTGATAGGTGAGGAGTGATGGATGAGGGACTCTCATATAGTGGGGCCTTGGTGAGGGATCGATCTAAGTGGGGTTTTCGTGGTTTAGGCCCTCAAAAGAAGGATAAGGGGACAAATAATTGGTCCACCGGGATTGCTCTCTAACTTTTTCTAAGCTGGTAAAACTAAAGTAACATATAAAATGTGGGAGTGCAAGTTTACTAGGTGTGTTTGGTTGGAGGACTCAAGAGGGATGGGATGCAACCATCCCAATGCCATGGTGTTTGGACCTGAGCCATGGAGAATGGAACTATCCGCCTGAGGGAATATTCCATCAATACAAGTGATGATAGCTCTATAACTCAAATAGGAGGGATTGAGGGGGATAAAAAGAGATGAGTGTGTGAAGTGACAAATAAAAGAATAGGGGCATGTGAGCTCTGGGCCAACCAAACTTGATAGTGCCTCAACTTTTGTGAGCCTCAGTGGGTCATAGGCAATGCTCGATGCAGCATAGGCAACATTCAATGGTACACATGACCAGATCTCCTATTTGCAGCACTACAAGCTCTGGTGGCGGGCAGAGTGAGGCAAGCTCTATTGGCGGTGGTAGGTACAATGAGGCGAGCTGCAGTGCGAGCATAGGCAAGGAAACATCCGGTGACAGGGAGGGATGAGTGAGCTCAGTCAAGCGCATGAGCAAGGCAACCTCCAGCATAGGCGGGGTCGAGCGAGCTCCTATGCATGCGCATGTGGGGGGTGTGAGATCTCATAGACATAGATAAGGTTAATATGGGAAATATAACACCCTAGTTTTTAAAACAATACCAGAGTCGTCATATGTGTACCTAGGAAGTCCACACATATAATAAAAGAATAAAAATATTAGATACAATGTTATATATAGCGGAAAACATATTTATAATAACACTTACAACTATAAGAGTACACAAAAATAGTTGCTAAACTTCTTAGGCTCCATTCTTCTCAGAGACGGCTGACTAGGGGCTCCGTATACCAAACACTGGTGATAGGCTTCCAAAAAACTCTATGTCATCTTTGTCCTTCTTCTGAGCCGCACTTTGCTATACACTGGGAGTGTGGGGGAATAGCAAGGTGAGTTCATGTTGAACTCAACAAGTACAGGTGGAAAGTATATGACATGCAAGGCTTAATCAAAGGAAAAACTGACACTATCTAACTACAAGTGAGCTTTTTAGTTGGTAAACTTTTATTACAACTCTATTATTAAAACAACCTATTACTAGTTGTCAATAGAGAATCTCAACCCTTAATTAGATAAAATAAAATTAGCAATATTATTAACTATTATCATTATTATTAAGATTACCAAGGTAGCAACCTCGGATAGTAACTCAGGGTAGCAACGCTATTAAGGTCATGACATAGCGATCCCAATTAAGAACACAGGATAGCAATTCTGCTAAAAGCACGAGGTAGCCACCTCCACCAAGTATCCTTCTCCAAGATCCATGTGAGTCCAATTTCTCATCATGTGAGGATCCGAGCCGCTTGTGACCATGAGCATGACTGATATATCCGTTTTATCAAACTCTGTAGAGGTTGTACACTTTTACTTCAAGTCGTAATTCCCATTTGCCCGAGGTCACGACTCCCCAAAACACTATCAAGGTGAGTAGGCAGGGTTTCACTACAAGACTTTTCACAGGTTCTAGCTAATAGAGTGCAACTCATAAGTTTTGGCTAGGGCGTGGGCAACCGTGCCCATAGCAATGGGACCGTGAACTGACCGATCTCTTAATATGAATACCCAAGCTACTTCCTTATGCCTACCCAAAAAGTTACACCCTACTAGTAGAGGTTATGATACTATGTCAAGCCAGAACCATATAGCTTGAAGTTGTACTATATGTCCCAGGTGGCCGCTCCACGACTAAGTCCTTATAGAGGGCGGCAACGAGTACCCTAGAAATCAGGCCAAGCTCCAGTACTCGTCCCCCCTTTTCTCAACATATCCACAATGCTCGCAAGCATCATAACATCTCTGTCATCGAAGTGACCACTGTTCACCATTTAAACATTAATCATCATTGAAGAATTCACTAGGCAGGATTATTGCTTTTATTATCATAAGGAATAGATGAGTAGAGCAGCTAAGCATATCTAATGTTCACTATACTACCCATTTATAAAACCCAGGAGTACAAGGAATATAGTAAAGGGCTAGTCAGGTCCTTAGGGTTTTACCGTATTAAGACACATGCAATAAAAGTAAATGATATTTAATGAATAGGAGCAATATGATCAAATGGAGCCTGCACTTGCCTTTATCCCCAGTGTAAAACTACTCAG
The DNA here is from genome assembly GCF_000003195.3 of Sorghum bicolor. Lineage (NCBI taxonomy): Eukaryota > Viridiplantae > Streptophyta > Magnoliopsida > Poales > Poaceae > Sorghum > Sorghum bicolor. Next base: position 39,407,805 of record NC_012875.2, read on the forward strand.
AAGTCTTCGGCTTCTATCTTCTAATCTCCATCTTCTATTGCAATTGTCGGTCTTCAGCTCCTGGTCTTCAGTGCTAATGAACCACATTTCTTCTACTCAAAGCAACCAAGCAACACAAATAGATAAACAACAATCACGACTAAGAATAGGCGACAATCAAAAGAAAGTTTTGAAGGAGCACACTAAACGACATAGCTTGTTGCTACAATCATGACAATGCAAGAACGATTGAGAACGGAGCTATCGTTAAGCGGACACAACTATCGAGGCTTGAAACATAACGGAGAAGACATGCTATACATTTGTTGTATTTTATTTGATGAAAAGAGGAGATAGACTTTTTGGAGAAATATCTCAAAGTTGAATTGACCAAATTATAAAGAATTATAAGAGCTGAGTTTAAACTTTAGTCATATTCTAATTACAAACAATTCTATATCATTTAAGTCACTTATCATTTATAGTTAGAAAACATGGAATTTGTGACATTAGTTAAACAAAGCATTTATGAAATGAGATTAGATTAAGTAGGACACAATTGAAAAGGCATTTATGTTGGTATTAAACATACTAATACTTATTCATGAAAAAGGTTAGAGATTAATTAAAACCTAAGTTGCTTTTGATTTCAGAAGATTATTGAATAAGCATAAACAAAAATAACATTTGTGGTGAAAAATAAAAGCCTCAAACATGGTTAACATTGCTAATAACGCGTAGTTTATGTCATTACAAAACTAACGCGACAAGAACGGGGTCAATCGGAGTTAGAACGCGGATTCTATAGCTAAAATTAGGTCAATCGCAAAATTGAGAATAAGTAGAACTATTTTTCATATTCTAAATAAATCAAAATGGTATTTTATAAAGTTTTGGACTGTGGGTACTATTTCTCTAAGCACAGGGGGCTAAAACCGAATAGGCAGGGGCATAAATCTAATTACATTGAACTGTTTTGGATGGCGGGTTGATTTCAAAAAATCATAGGGGCCTTTTTGAAAAATGGCTAGGGTGAACCTGTGTTTGGCGCTTGTGTGGCAACTGACATGGCTGTTGACTGGGTCCATTGACCCGATCTCGAGTGGATCAAGGTCGTCCACACTAGATTGAACGACCAGGAAGCAACGTGAGGCTTGGTCCGTCGGAGCGGCACTAGCTGCGACGGTGCACGGCCAAAGAGAGATGGGGCAGCCACTACGTGGCAAGGTGCTGCAAGGTGAGGGCATGGTAGGTGCGGCTGAGCCTCGTGGACCCAATGCGGGGGCTGGCGGTGGTAGAGGACGACTGAGGACGGAGCTACACACGGTGGGGTAGCTTGGCTTCGGTGGTGCTGCTCCAGTGAAGGCGCACGACCACGAGAGAGTGAGAGAGGGGTGGGAAAGGGTATGGCGTAAACCTCACCTCGGTATAGAGCTTAGGCTATGGTTCTCTATGACGCGGGCATGGCGAGGAAGGAGATCGACGATGGCGGCTGAGCTCGAAGGCGGCGGCTATGGTGGCTGGCGCTGCTAGGGCACCGGGTGATAGCGGTGGCTACCCTAGGGTTCAGGGAGGGGTGCGACTCGTAGGTGAAAGGTCCTTGTGGTTGGTTTTGGTAATTGAGTTTCAACTTAGGTGGACTAATAGTGTTCAGTGAGATACATAGGAGATTAGTCCACAGGTGAATATGTGATGATGGAGGAGCTCATTGCATACGAGACATGACACGGAGTCATGTGACCAAGGTGGAGAAGATCAAGATGAGGCTTGGCTTGATGGACCGGTTGTAAGTGTGAAGGGCAAGTCGGAGGCTTTGAAACAGGGGACCGTGTGTGATGGTGAAGCTTGGGCAATACTTGGTGCCGAAGGACCAAAGGCAACGGTGAAGAGCAAGTGAGGTCAAGATCGATGAACCAATACGGTCACATGATGATATGAAGTGTATCATATCATTTGATGATTGGTTGGTGCATGTGTTGCAACAACATTGGAGGAAATGGAATGGAAAGTGCAAGGCAAAGATATAACCTAGGGCATTTCTATTTCACCGGTCATAAGTGTGTAGAGAAGTTTATGATCGGATTTAGGATAAATGGCTGTACTATCAAGAGGGGCAAACTTGTTTACATATCAGTCATCTAGTGCCACTTGAGCGATCTAACTTTGCATACGTGTTAGGATCGAGTGGCGTGGCAAGTTGAGAGGATAACTCCTTTGAGAAAATGTTTGTGAAAAGCTAACACACATGCACATTGTGGTGTACACTTGGTGGTGTTAGCACATTTACAAAGGAGGTAGAGTTCCTAGGGTAGAGAGGGGTTTGGGTTCCTCTCTCCCTCTTGCCGAGCTTGCGAGGCGAGATTCGGCGTTTTTGAGAAAATGAAATGCATATTTTCTATTACATTGGTGGAAAGTTTGGAGAAGCCACGGGAGTGTTTTTCACTAGAAAAACACTCATGGGATGTTGGACTCGGCAAGCATCAGACGCTAGCCTAGCGTCTAGTGTACTCTTGGTTTCTGGTGTAGGTGGAAAGTGGCATCGGACCGTCCGATGGGTGAGCGTCGGACGCGGGCCGAACACTATTCCCGCATCTGGTGAGTACTGATGTCAGCGAGCGCACGATCGAGCACCCCTGGCTATGAGCGTCGGACGCCATGGAGTGTCCGGTGAGGACGTATTGAACGCTTCTGATGCGCCTACGCATTTGTAGAGCTCCCTAAGTAGCGTCTGATGCTGAGGCTCCACGTCCAACAAGGACCGTCACAGCGGGCGGTGCTACTGTGTCAGGCGCTCGTACGAGTTAGCTGTTGACGGCAACGGTCAAGTTGAAACGGCTAGTGACATGTGGCAGCTTCGTGTCGGTGTTTCGGCACGGCCAACGTCCACGCTTTTTGCCCAGTGAAGGGGTAACGACTAGTTTAGCTCTTGGGGCTATAAATAGAAGTGTGGCTCAGCCATGGTCGAGGTTGAGCACGTTGGGGGACTTTGTGTCCTTGCTTGAGAGTGCTTGGGAGCCCTCTAACTCATATATGCTTGATAGTGATCATCGGGTTGTGTGAGTGAGTGATTCTAGTGCGATTGCATTGCGAGATTGCATCGAGTGGCACTAGATGTTCATGTTGCAAGCCGGCGTACTTGTTACTCTTGGAGGTTGCCACCTCCTAAACGGCTTGGTGGCTTGTGACTCCGTCGAAGCACGCAAGGAGATTGTGCGATGCTCCAGAGAAGAGATTGTGAGGGGTACGGTGCTCACGTTGCGGGAGATCGTGAAGAGCAACTCTAGTAGAGCGAGACGTGAAGGGTGACAAGTGGTCCGATCGGGTCAAGTGCTAGAGCTTGTGGTAAGCACTCCATATGGGAAAGTGTATCTTGTGGGTCACCACTAACAAGAGGACAGGCGGCAACCTTATAGCTTGTCTCAATGAGGACTTAGCTTGGTGGCAACCAAGTGAACCTCGGTAAAAAATCACCATGTCAACATTGTCTACTCTTCTGGGTGGTTTGCATTCTCCATACACAAGCTTGTATTTATATTTTCTATATACTTGTGCTTGTGTAGTTGCTCTTGTAACTAGTTTTGCTTGTGTAACTTGCTAGTTACCTCCTTGCTTGTGTAGCTAGAATTAGTTCCCTTGCATGACTAATTTGGTTTGTGTAACCTTGTTAGTCACATTACTTAGTTTGTGTAGCTAAGTAATTTGTGCTCTCTAATTTGGCATTGGTTGTCTTGTTATTGAGCATTGCTAGTGAGCTTAGGAGCTTTGTATGCTTTTGCTTGCTAGTTGTGAAGGAGCTCCTCGATTTGCAAAGTACTAGTGACATAGGTTTGTATGACCATGTTCCTAGAATTGGTTAGGTGAGCTCTTGCTAAGGAAGCACCTTGTTTTCTTGTTTAGGATCTTTTACGAGGTGGTAGAGAACTTCGATAGAGAGATACAGTCTTGGCTACCGATATTTTAGTTCTCTATTTATTTCAGTTAGTCGGCGCAATAAGTTTTAGAAAAAATTATTCACCCTCTCTAATCCGCCATCTCAACCCTTGAGCAAAGCTCACCCTCATATAGGTGTGGTCATTCTCAGTTCACCTGCGAGCCCACAGGGGTGAGCGACGGCGATGGCCTCTGAGTGATTCGGAGGAATGGGAGTGCTTGTAAACGGCACCTAGTTTTAATTCCCCAAAGTGAAGTGGCCCACCGTTAAGTCCTTGTTTAATTTCAAAAATTTTGCAAACAATTTTAGATTTCTCGTCAAATCTTACAGCACATGCATGAAATATTAAATATAGATAAAAATAATAACTTGTTGTACATTTTACCTATAATTTACGAGACGAATCTTTTGAGCCTAGTTAGTCCATGATTAAACAATATTTGTCAAATATAAACAAAAGTGCTACAGTATTTATTTTGTAAATTTTTTTAGAACTAAACAAGGCCTAAGTATCCTAAATGGAATAGGGGCAAACGTTTGGATGCCAGAATGGTTCCGATTCAGCAGAACCCGTAGAACTGCACCAAACGCCCTATCTGCGAAACGTTTCTGCCCTGAAACGTTCCTCTGATTCTGGCTTTTTTGCCTGGAGTGAAACGGCTCCAGCGTGGTTTCGCTAGCCTTTGCCATACACTTATGACCGTATTTGTTTGTTGCTATCGTTTTTAAGTGCAATAAATTAAAATAGATTGTATTCAAGTTATTCTTCGTCCAACAAAAGTTCTAACTTTTTAAAACATATTTTATTATATATATATTTTTTACAGAAAAATCTTCATTGAAATCTGAATTCAGCCTACGTACCTTCCGATTCATCATACGACACGTTTCATTATTTTTTACAGAATCTAGATCCCTACCAGACGAGCAAGTCTTTGAGTTTAAAAACATTGGTGCAAAATCACATTAAATAAATGAAGGAAGACTGCATAGTTGAAAATGTTTCTGCAATCAATCGACTTAGACTCATATTGACTCAGTGCCCAAAAGGATACTCAACTCTGAAACAAATTTTAAAAGGTGAATTGGGAACAAGGTCACTAGACCCAAAATAGCGTGTCTGTATCTTGTACATATAGAACATCTTGTAGGGTAAAACAGGGCAACCAGCATACTATTTTCCCTATCCGCACGGCAGAGGGACCGACTCTTTGTACCTAAGTTACAATTACATAGCTTACAACATATGGACGTGTTTCGCCATTGCCACTCGTTGGCAGAGAATGACATGGACATCTTGGATCTGCGTTCTCAAATTCTCTGCAGAATCTTTGGTGGACGTACAAATTATTGTTGGTCTCGTAGGGACTTGACCTTCATAGTTCATAGTATGGTACATGAGCAACGTGTGGTTTTGGGCAACTTGTTCGCCTTCTTATCTGTCAGAAAAGAGTAACCGAGGTAGCAACATTCAGGGTATGAGATTACCATGAATTGCCTACTTAATTACAAAGTTTTGATGATTCCATTTATTCCAAAACTTCAACTGCACATGACAAAATTATAGAAAAACATCCAAATTTCCAGAATTAGTGACGTCATGTTCCTCCCATTTTGAGAAAGGCTAACTTAGTTTTCAATGACAGACATTCTAACATACAATTCTCACTTATGTTATGGGGCACATTGTTTGAGGATTGGGTTTGTCCTAGTATGACACTATGACTAGATCTTTTTTTTTTTACTTCTAATTTCACTTCAGGAAAGGAATGAGCTGATCTCTCGCTCCTATTCCTTGTAGGAATATAAGGCTATTGAAAAGGTGTTGAGAAATGGACTCAGCCAAAAAAAAAAGCCAAAGAATGATGAGGTGTCCCAAAACCAAATATCCAATCATTTTCCTTAAGGAACAAGTCCATTTTACATATCTGAACTTGTAAAACATCCACCGCAACATCAAACATTTTAACTCATCAAACTATCAAAACCAGGTCAACTTACACCTTGAAGTGGTTTTAGAACACGGTTTAGCTAAATGGGAATCCAATTATAGTATTTTTTTTTCTTGCAATTTTGTGCCACACCTTTAAATTTTACTTACTGACATCAATTAAGAGGGATAACGATGAAAAGACAGATAATGGAGAAACAGAACACAGAAAACTTGAAGAGAAATAGATCAACCCTGTGGACATAAACAAACCCGAGTTGGATCCCATTGAAGTGTAAGGTACTAAAAATCATGAAAAAAAAACTCCAAATGAGAGTTAACTCAAGGTGATTTAGAGCACAAGATGGGTGTGGAAAAACTAGTGATTTTGTCTAAGTCAGTGCACACTTTTGAGTCCCAGCTCCAAAAGAGTCAATGGAATAAATAAGTAGTTAGTACATGTCGGTGTTCAACAAGGCAGTATTCTGTGAGCGTATAGGACAAAATGTGCAGGCTGCAAGAGAGAGCTACTCGCTGGGCCATACTCCTGCCCAGGTGCTGCTCCTCGATCTGTTCCCATCACCCACCAGACCCCATCCCTGATGTCGAGTTGCAGTTCCTGCCCGCCCAGCTGCCATGACCTCTTCCTCCCTCCGCGTGCCATGGCGAGCCATAACCCAAGGCCGGACCTCCAAGCTGTCAAACGTTGTGACCGAAGCCCCAGGACAAGATCCCATGTTCTCCTCTCCGCTCTCCCCTGCTCCTCTCTCCTTTTCTCCCTGTCACCTTCCTCCTCTGTACTCCTTCAGTCCTCCCTCCTCTGCTCCTCTGTAGCCAGATAGCCTAATTACTCCTCTGCTCCTCTGTATAAATTTCAGAGGCATATTATTAAATCCTTCTCTGCCTTAGTGTTGTCTGCTCTGTAGGTACTTGGTATGTAGTTGTGTTGCATCTACAGACTATGCACATCTTTGTGGATATAATATACCTCTGAAATCTACAATTGTGATTCATTGATTGTATACAATATTAAGGCCAGTCTCAATGGTGTTTCATCAAAGTTTCATGGACATTAAATATGCTGATGTGGCACTGAATTAATGAAGAGAGAGGTGATAGGAGTTTCATGGGAGTAGAGCCTTGTTTAGATCCAAAAAGTTTTTGGATTTCGACACTGTAGCATTTTCGTTTTTATTTGACAAACATTGTCCAATTATGGAGTAACTAGGCTCAAAAGATTTGTCTTGCGATTTACAGGCAAACTGTGTAATTAGTTTTTGTTTTCATCTATATTTAATGCTCCATGCATGTGCCGCAAGATTCGTTGTGACGGGGAATCTTGAAAAGTTTTTGGTTTTTGGGGTGAACTAAACAAGGCCTCTAGTTTCATGGGAATGAAACTCTTATACATTGTTTCCAAAATATGGATGCGTTGGAAACTGGGTCATGAAACCCCCACTGAGGATAACCTAATATGCCTCTACAATATGTCTGTTGGTGTGGTGTTGCATCTACAGACTACATCAAAGCATGAAGATCAACTTTAATTTATTCAGCTACACATATTCAGTATAATTTGGCATAAACGCCTAGGCTCTAAGCGGTAGGTCACTGCCTAGCACCTTTTATAACCTTGTTACATGTTACTAACTCAGGAGCTGTGAATTACAACAGCTCACTCATTATTTGAACAAAAAGGATGTCAACAGTCAGTTTGAGTAGGACTTGTAGCCAATTTCTGGTGTCCTAATTATGACCAAGAACTGAACCACAAATGAGGGTATTATGGCTTAGCAGGAAGAGATGGGGAGCGGTTCTTGAACATTGGCTCAGCAAACCCTGCATTTTTTAACTTCAAATTATAGAGTAGCTCTAGCTCATAGCTTACTTCTCTTCTCTCTATTGGCAGCAAATATGAATAATTCTCATGTCAACACTTTTTACATTCTATTACATACTATCTCTCAAGTAAATGAAAAGAACACTCTTCTGAAAGTATAGAGCCAACAAAAAATGATAGCAGCATGGTAAAGCATGAACCTTAGATAGGGAAAGAAGATAAATCCTCAGAAAACTAAAGCAATAGTGATAAAAATAAAATGCTGAAACTTTTATTAGCAGAACTGGAATTTTAAGATAACACGATACTAATAAAAAAAGTGAATATCCCGTCTACTAAGTTGAATGATTGAAGTCAGAAATCCATAAGAAAGAATTTCCTCAAAGAGCAAAAACTTGCAACTCACCTGGTTTTGATTTGGCTGATGATGGTTGAACGACAACGTGCATCGTGATAGCACTACTGGGAAGATCACCAAAAGGAGCTCTGCACTGTGCAACATTCTTGTCATTTTCTAGAATTTTGCCTCCACTTATTAGTTTCACATCACTAGCAGTCTTTGGGATAATTGATTTATCTGCAACACAAAAAAATCATGGAAATAGAAGTATTATACAAACATATGCAGATGTATGAATGGGTTGTTTAACAAAGCCAGAATTAAACTTATAATAACTGATATAGTCCAGAATATTTTTTATGTAAAACAATTTATTGCATCAAACAAACTAGCCCCAGGATTAACAGAGGAACAGAAGAGCCAAAAACTGTTCATGCAACTATTTCTGCAGCAATACTTTTAATGAATCAGGGATGGATGATGAGACCTCATATCAGCTGGTAGGAAAATAAACAAGGGAAAAGTAAACACTAGTAAAAATGCATGCCCTAGCTCACAGCAGTGTTGCCTATGTTGAATCAGTGAAGTGTACTATTTCAGTGCATTATTAACAACTTTATCTCAAGTGTGCAGTTCGATGATATCCAATCATAAGTAAAATGTAAAAATTGATAATATTTCTTTTGAAATCATAGCACTATGGACATCGTTAAAGATCAACAAGTCGGTGACCCATAATGCAGTTATGCAAGGCTGCAGGTTCAAACAAACAAATGACAAAAAAAACATAGTGGAAGACCAGCAAGTAATATGGCACCAGCAAGAAACAAGCCACGTTCTTCAAAGTATACATGTATGCACTCATTTTCAAACCATCACCATTTTCCTCTTTGAGGGGGTGAGTGGCATAAGATTTTCCACCCTGGCACATTGTAGGTGAGCACATGTGGATGAGAGGGGGATTGCAACCCATTTTTAGTGGCGAAAATATAAATATCCCCATTTTCAAACCCAGTAAAGAATACAGTATTATCCCAAGATGAAACATTGATAACAACAGAGAGGAGGTTGACAATGAGAGCTACAAATGGCCAACTAAAAAAAACCCATGAATTTCTCTACACTTTCCTTCTACTGGGCTCTCTGAGTGTTGATCCTGTGACCTCTTTGGGCTACTTTGTTGAGACACTTGAGGTCACTCTCAAACTAGCAGCATATCAACATGGAATTGTACAGCTGAGTAAATCTTTGAACAGTTTGTGCTCACTCATGGTTCGATGGAATCCCTTCTATTCCTCAAACAGTCTTGGTTCAGTGTCAAATACCCTACTGGATTATAAAATGCTCGACAAGGGATGTAATAGTATTTCTGCTTTTCTTTTTAAAAAAAGTAAGTTACTATTAATGTTTGAACCAAAGACAACATATGGGCTTGACATCCTTAAGAAGCTGCAGCAGGATTTGAACATGGACCAGCAAAGCAAACTGCTCTAATTGGTATAACTGGCTGAGAAGCTGGTTGGCACAACCATCATAAATACCAAGGTAGTTAATGCTGAGGTTTACAGGCCACGAGACAATTAATTAAGCTCAAATCTTTCCATTAATCTACCAAGCTTAGAGCTAGGGAAAAACAAATTCCTAATTATCCTTTTGCTGCAGCATGTTCCATGATTCCTTATAGTAAAAGTTTCTGCTATGCGTTCAATATTTTCAATTGAATCCATTTAGAATCTCAACAGAAGAAGTGCTTGCTAATAATGGAGGCACACTTCGAATAAGCAAATCTGAAGCTCATTCCCCTTAAAGCCCTCTGTTCCTCCTTGCGACACATAGACTAAGAATAGGAACAAAAAATATAGGCAAATTTAGCAGTATAGATCACTGGACTTCACACCATGGGCGGGCCCGGCTCATCACGCCTCACAAGAGTTCCTCAGTTTAAGAAAACGGAATTTTTAAGACCTTTGGGCCAGTCGGCGACGACGCGATCCTTGAGAGCGGCGACGGTGGTGGCGGCGGCGTTGCAGCGGATGGGGCCGATGTCGGAGCCGTCAAAGAGACGAAACTTCACCTCCACCTCCTCCGCCTCCCCTTCCTGCTCCCGCTCTTCCATCTCTTCCGCCCCAACCTTCGCCCCCTCCTTCTCCGCCATTTCCCGGTTTTCCCGCCAACAACTGGGATGCTTCCGGGACCCAACCGGAGCCCTGCCGATCCCTGCCGCTCAGAGTGAGAGCCCCAAAGGCCGGCGCGAGCGGACGCGGGTAGGGGCTGGGTGCTCGGGTTAGGGTTTGGTGGGGAAACGCGGAGTAGAGGAGCAGCAGAAGGCAAGAAGGCGAGCCCGGGAGGTTAGGAGAAAATTGTCTTTTCCTTCTCCGCTAGAAACGCGGTAGGTTTTATGTGATTAGAAAATTTCTTTTATGCCATCTAAATTTATTTATAAATCATCCTTCCTATGTTATTAAAGATTATACTATCCTCTCACCTCTCTCTCTGTTGCTATTCTCCGTGCATGGATGCACACACACTCATTTCTACGAATACGTACAGTCTAGAGCTGAGACATCTTTATTTATAAATCATCTTTATTTTATCTTCGTTAACTATATCTAAAAATGACCTACTATTAAGTCGTTAAACTTCAGCCACTTTACATCATTTTGTAATTTTTATCCAAGTTTGCACCTTAGGCATTATCTAAAGGAGCTTACGCGTTTATGTCGTTTTGAAGTGAAATGGTAGTTTTCTTTGCTTTTCAAATTTTATGATCTTACCTCTGTGATTTCAAAATTAGAAAAATTTTACCTCTATTTTGTAAAGTCCACCTCAACGTATTAACATTTAGAAATCACAAGTTTGCATATTTTGTTTTTATCCCTATTTTATTTGATATTTATGTCTTTATCTTATTTTTAGTTCCGTACTTTGGCAATTTTGATAAACATCAACATAGAGGTCTAAATGACACTCAAACAAAAGTAGGAACTAGTAGTGAGTTTACTAGACAACCAGTAGTGAGCTACATAAAGCATTGAAACCTAGCAAAGTAGCAAGCCCCCTTGAAGTTCTTCCTCTTCCCTTCCTTCATATTCTCCTTCCTAAAGCACTTGCACTTTGTATGAAAAAGAGAGCAAAATTATGTTAGTAAAGTTTGAAAGCATCTAGGCCCCTAATGAGTTTTGGTGATTAATGGCAATGTTGATTACTATGGCTAACGTAAGTTTTGCAGAGGCAAAGTCATTTGTGTTAGGTCATCATAATGGTGATCGATGGACTAGGTCGTTCATGTCGACTTAATGGTGGAAAACGTTTTGATTTTTAAAGGATGGTTGGATATCGTCGAGACTAGACTAGGTCTAGGTGCCATATGGTGAAGAAGGACACTTAGAGTAGTTTAGGACTTTGGTTTTCCTTTAACCGTACTATTAAGGGGGGCATTGAGCGAGTAGCTTGACCTAGGCAAGGGTTTAGGTTTAGGTGTGGTGCACACTTCTTAAACCTAGCACTAGGCAGCTCTGAGAGAGTCCTTAGATCGAGAGAACCAAACTTCGCTTTGGAAAGTTCATGATTCGATGAAGTTTAGGTGCTGAGACAACACGGGACGCAGGCACCGGACGCTCCGGTGGTGCTGACTTGGGTCAACGCATCAAGGTGCCTAGGGTTAGGCACCGGACTCATCGGGGTGCATCCGATCCCATACCCAAAGAGGTATGTAGGTTGTCTTTTGCACCGAATGCACGCACCGAACCCACTGTGGTGCGTCCGGTCCCATATCCAGAGAGGTATGAAAGTTTGCCCTCTCACCGGACACGGTCTGGGTGAGTCACCGGACCCACTGTGGGTGCGTCTGGTGTGTGGCAGGTGAAAGTACAGTTAGCCATTAATGGGGCACCGGACGCTCTGCGGAGCGCGTCCGGTGCAACATTGAGCGCGTCTGGTGCTCCCGTTTTCTGAGGAATTCGGGTGGCCGGCCCTTGGACTTGATGGGAGTATTTATACTTCTCCACCTCATCCATGGGAGGCCTCTTGCCCATTTGATTAGCTGAGAAACACCTTGTGGTGCAGGAGAGAAGCAAGAGCCTAGAGAGGATTGAGAATTGAGTGATTTCTTGAGTGAATCCTCCTCTAGTGAGTTCCAAGAGTTCAAGTGTGCATCCACCACTCTCTAGAGCCTTGTTTGGGTCAAGTGAGAGTTCTTTGCTTGTTACTCTTGGTGATCACCATCACCTAGACGGTTTGGTGGTGATTGGAGGCACGAAGACCGCCCAGAGTTCTTGTGGGTGGCTCGTGTCAAGCTTGTGAGCGGTTTTGGGCGATTCACCGCGATGGAGTGTCAGAATCAGCCCATAGAGAGCACTTGGTCCTTGCACGGACCAAGGGGGAGCAAGGCTCTTGTGCAGGTGCTTCAACGAGGACTAGTGGGGAGTGGCGACTCTCCGATACCTCGACAAAACATCACCGCGTTCCTTCTTGCTCTCATCCTTTACTTTCTAGTATTTACTTTGAGCACTTTACATTCTTAGAATTGACATGCTAGAATAGGATTGGAACTAGGTTACAAAACTTTTATCCGGTAGCTCTCTAGAACACATTTAGGCACAAGGGGTTGAATTGGAGCTTATAGGTTGCTTAAATTTTTATAGAAGCCCAATTCACCCCCTCTTGGGCATCTTTATCCTTTCAATTGGTATCAGAGCCTAGTGCTCATAATTTAGGCTTCACCGCCTAGAAAAAGATGTCTAACGGGGATGGACCGCCACCCATGTTCGATGGTGATGACTTTTGATATTGGAAAATATGGATGGAGTCATACCTCGAAGCTTGTGATGTCAAGTGCCTAAAAGCCACGACCGAAGGGTTCACCCCTCCGGCCAAGAACGCCGCTCTTACTCCACTAGAGCAAGAAAACGAGAAGTGGAATGCAAAGGCCAAAAACCACATCTTTAGAGGTCTTTGCAAAGAGGTGTTCAACTGTGTGTGGAACCACAAAACCGCCTATGAACTATGGACAGAACTTTGTGCGCTCCATGAGGATCCAAGAGTGAGCGTGAGGAGTGCTTTCATCTTGTCATGAACAAGCTCAGTACATTTGAGATGCTTCCAAAAGAAAATGCTAATGACAAACCCCAAAACGGCCAGTTTAGCATTTATTTACCAAGTGAATATCAATTGAGAGAGCTTATCTCAGTCATGAGTATTGAATGGTTGGAGGAATCAGAGCTTTCCTCTGATGTGATCTGTTTGGACACACCCTCTATAACTATACGCTGTGCTTATAATTCTGATCGATTTAATGCTCTTTATAATCCTGTTGTGGGGATCAACATCATGTCTGAATCTTTTGCACTTAAATTATTTAAAAATCGTGCCTTAACCCCCACAACAAAGGTCATAAAGGAATCTTCGGGACGATTAGTCCCTAGTCTTGGAATTATTAATGTCCTACCTCTTACGGTAGAAGGCTCCATGGTTCATTTGAACTTCTATATCTTTGATACATGGGACTTCGACCTGTTGATAGGACAACCTTTTAGAAGACTCCTTTATGAAGGTCATACTAGAAAGCTACACATTTCTTTTGGAAAAGCTTTCAAATTCCCAATAACAATTTCACACTCCTTAAATAATAAGGCCGAGTCATATCTTTTGCCTGATCCTATAGAGGAGGTAAAGGCTGCATCTCTTGAACTTTTAGAAGAATCAGACTTAGAAGACGAAACTCCTTTCTTCATAGAAGAAGAAGCCGAACCTTCTGAACCTGAACACTTAGATGAGTTTGCAGAAACACCTAGACCCCGCCATAGAGCTTAAAACTTTACCACCCAGTCTTATCTATGCTTTCCTAAACAATAATCCAGAGTTTCCTGTGATCATTAGCAATAAACTCACTCAGGAGCAAACTCTGCGATTAATGACCATTCTTGAGAAACATCACTCAGTTTTTGGCTACTCACTCCAAGATCTTACAGGAATCAGTCCTATGATTTGTACCCATCGTATTCCAACAGATCCTTCTGTTTCTCCTTCTCGAGAACCCGAACGTAGACTTAACAACACTATGAGAGAGGTAGTTAAAAAGGAAGTTATAAAGTTGCTGCATGTAAGGATTATATATCCTGTGCCGCACAGTGAGTGGGTAAGCCTAGTACAAGTTGTGCCTAAAAAGGGAGGCATGACTGTTATTATGAATGAAAAGAACGAGCTAATTCTGCAATGCACCGTCACAGGATGGCGGATGTGCATAGACTATAGAAAACTAAACAAAGCCACGAGAAAGGATCACTTTCCTTTACCTTTCATAGATGAGATGCTAGAGCGGTTAGCAAACCATTCGTTCTTTTGTTTCTTAGATGGATATTCAGGGTATCATCAGATCCCGATCCATCCTGATGATCAAAGCAAAACCACTTTTACATGCCCATATGGAACTTATGCTTACCGTAGAATGTCTTTTGGGTTATGTAATGCACCAGCTTCTTTTCAAAGATGCATGATGTCTATATTTTCTGATATGATTGAAGAGATTATGGAAGTTTTCATGGATGATTTCTCTGTTTATGGAAAAACTTTTGATAGTGAAAGGTCCTAATATGGCTAGAGGGGGGGTGAATAGCCTATTTACAAATTCTACAAACTCACTAGAGCAAGAGGTTAGTAAATAACAAAGCGAAGCTTTTTGCTCTAGCTCTAATGGGGTGTTTGCAAGCCACCTATCCAACAATTCTAGTTGATATAATCACTAGGCACACAAGAGCTATGTCACTACTTACACTAGAAAGCTACCTAAAGTTTCTATACAAGTAAGTAAGCTACTCTAGTTTGCGGGAATGTAAAAGAGTGGATGAGATAATTATACCACCGAGTAGGGGATGAACCAATCACCAATATAAACAACCAAGCACCGGGACAATGCCAATCAAACACAATTGAGATACCGATTTTTCTCCCGAGGTTCACGTGCTTGCCGGCACGCTACGTCCCCGTTGTGTCGACCAACACTTGGTGGTTCGGTGGCTAAGAGGTGTAGCACGAACCTCGTCCTCACTAGGACACCACAAGAACCTACCTACAAGTGAGGTAGCTCAATGACACGAGCAATCCACTAATGTGCCTTTGGCTCTCCGCCGAGGTAGGCACAAACCTCTCACAATCATCGGGAGATGGCCACGAACAATCACCAACTCGTGCCAATCCTCCTCTGCTGCTCCAAGCCGTCTAGGTGGCGGCAACCACCAAGAGTAACAAGAAAACCGCAGCCAAAACGATCCCCAAGTGCCACTAGATGCAATCACTCAAGCAAATGCACTTGGAATCACTCCCAATCTCACAAAGATGTATAATCTATGAAGGAGATGAGTGGGAGGTGTTTGCTTAGGCTCACAAGGATGTCAAGTATGTTAGAATGCCAAGAGTCTAAGCCCCAAGCCGGCCAAACACGTATTTATAGCCCCTCAAACAAATAGAGCCGTTAGCTCTTTCACTGGGCAAAACTCGGGGGCACCGGACGCTCACAGGGAGCCACCGAACGCTCAACACCCAGCGTCCGGTGCTCAGCTGACCGCCACGTGTCACTAGCCGTTTGAAGTCGACCATTGCCGCCAACGGCCACTTCGCACGCGCGCCTGCACAGCACCACCGGACGATGGGCACCGGACGGTCCGGTGCTCACCGGACTTGTGCGCAGAGAGTTTGTCAAACTCGCGACCTCACCGGACGCTAGGCACCGGACGGTCCGGTGCTCACCGGACTCGCGCGCAGAGAGGGTTGCAAAAACCCCTCACACCGGACGCTAACCACCGGACACTCTCAAAGTGCGTCCGGTGCTTAACCCTAGCAGGGTCAAGCTCACCGGACGCTGAGGCCAGCGTCCGGTGAGTGTTTCTCAGTGAGAAAACACTCCCGCGACTTCTCTAAATTTCCCACCGGCGCAATAGAAAAAATACACTTATTTTTCTCAAAAGCGCCGAATCCCGCCGAGCAAGCTCGGCGGGAGGGAGAGAGGAACCCATCCTCTCTTAACCCTTCAAACTTCAACTCCCTTCTCAAAGTGTGCCAACACCACAATGTGTAAACCAACATGTGCACGTGTGTTAGCATTTTCACAATCATTTTCTTCGAAGGAGTTAAGTTAGCTCACTAGGTTCTAAATGCATACACATGAACAATGACACCTAGTGGCACTTGATAACCGCTTAGCCAAAGAATTCCCCTCTTTATAGTACGGCTATCTATCCTAAATGTGATCACACCCTCTATGGTGTCTTGATCACTAAAACCAAAACCCTAGGCAATACCTTTGCCTTGATCTCCATAGGGTTTTGTTTTTCTCTTTCTTCTTTTCCAAGTTGAGCACTTGATCATCTTGAGGTTATCACCATCATCACCGTGATCATCTCTTGCTCCATCACTTGGCATGTACCAACCTCATTAAGTCTACACACACTTAACATAGAGGTTAGTACTAGGGTTTCATCAATTATCCAAAACCAAACTAGGGCTTTCAGATAGTTGTCTTGAAAACTTAGACAAGGTTTTGCAAAGGTGTGAAGAAAAGCACTTAGTCCTTAATTGGGAAAAATGTCATTTCATGGTTAGGGAAGGAATAGTGCTGGGACACTTAGTGTCTGAAAGAGGTATTGAGGTAGACAAAGCTAAAATTGAAGTAATTGAACAACTACCTCCACCTGTGAACATAAAAGGAATTCGAAGCTTTCTTGGCCATGCTGGTTTTTATCGTAGATTCATAAAAGATTTTTCATTCATTGCTAGACCACTTACTCTTTTGCTAGCCAAGGATGCTCCTTTCGAATTTGATTATGCATGTCTAACATCTTTTAATTTATTAAAGAAAGCACTCATCTCTGCACCAATCATTCAACCCCCTGACTGGTCGT
Source organism: Sorghum bicolor (assembly GCF_000003195.3). NCBI lineage: Eukaryota > Viridiplantae > Streptophyta > Magnoliopsida > Poales > Poaceae > Sorghum > Sorghum bicolor. The sequence continues at coordinate 39,424,719 of NC_012875.2, forward strand.
TGCCTTTTGAAATTATGTGTGATGCTAGTGATTATGCTGTGGGGGCAGTATTGGGACAAACTAAAGATAAGAAGCATCATGCAATTGCTTATGCCAATAAAACTTTGAGAGGAGCTCAACTTAATTATGCAACCACTGAAAAAGAGCTTCTGGCTGTTGTCTTTGCCATTGATAAATTTAGATCTTATTTAGTTGGAGCTAAAATAATTGTTTACACTGATCATGCTGCACTAAAATATTTGCTCACTAAAAAAGATGCTAAACCTCGCCTGATTAGATGGATCTTATTACTCCAAGAATTTGACTTAGAAATAAAAGATAAAAAGGGAGTAGAGAATTCTGTTGCTGATCACTTGTCTAGAATGTATTTTAAGAGTCCACAGGAAACCCCCATCAATGATTCACTCCGGGACGACATGCTCTACGGAATTAACATGTCTGACCCCTGGTATGCAGATATTGTTAATTTTATGGTTTCAGGGAATGTACCACTAGGAGTAAACAAGAAGAAGCTTATTCAAGAAAGTCGTTCACATATATGGGATGAGCCATACCTCTTCCGAGTATGCTCTGATGGCTTACTCAGGAGATGTGTGACCACTGAGGAAGGATGGAAGATCATCGACAGATGTCATTCATCACCATATGGAGGTCACTATGGAGCATTCCGTACACATTCAAAGATCTGGCAGTGTGGATTCTACTGGCCTACAATGTATGAAGACACGAAGCAATATATCAGAAGATGTGGGCCATGTCAAAGGCACGGAAACATAAATACAAGGGATGCAATGCCACTCACCAACAACCTTCAAATTGAGCTCTTTGATGTCTGGGGAATAGACTATATGGGTCCATTTCCTCCATCAAAGAAGTGCGAGTACATCTTGGTGGCAGTTGACTATGTCTCCAAGTGGGTAGAGGCATTACCTTGCAAGCATGCCGACAACATCAGTTCAAAGAGGATGTTTGAAGAAATTATATTTCCATGATTTGGAGTCCCTAGAGTAGTGATAAGTGATGGAGGAGCACACTTCATCGACAAACGCTTCAAGCAATATCTATCAAAACATGGAATCCGTCACAACATCGCTACTCCCTATCATCCTCAGACAAGTGGCCGAGCAGAGACTTCCAACAAACAAATCAAGAATATTCTTCAGAAGACAGTAAATGAAATGGGAACGGCGTGGAAAGACAAGTTACCCGATGCACTCTGGGCATACCGGACAGCATACAAGACCCCAATTGGAATGTCTCCATACCAAATGGTGTACGGGAAGACTTGCCACCTACCTGTTAAACTAGAGTTCAAAGCACACTGGGCCATAAAGAGATGGAATATGGACCTAGACGTTGCTGGAGATCATAGAAGAATGCAACTATCAGAATTGGAAGAATGGTGAGAGAAAGCATATCACAATTCAAAGATCTACAAAGAAAGAGTCAAAAGGTGGCATGACAAGAGAATCAAGAAGAAGGAATTCACACCCGGAGATAAGGTATTACTTTTTAATTCCAGGGTGAAGCTTTTCGGGCATAGAAAACTCCAGAGCAAATGGGAAGGACCATTCAAGGTAATTAATTCATCATCCCATGGAGCTATCACACTTCAAAATGACGAAGGTATGTTATTCAAGGTAAATGGTCAACGTCTTAAATTATTTTTAGAGCCCAATAAAGAATTAGAAGAAATAGACGTAGTCCATTTTTACCTTCCCATGGAGAATTAGAGCCCGACCTGTTTAGTCTGATGTTTTTGGGTCATATATATATCTTTCTAAATAATTTTGCATCTAGAAACACGCTCGAGAAAGTGGGTCCACAGAGGAGCCAGAGAGAGGGCGGGCGCCCAGATCAGGTGGGCGGGCGCCCAGCTCCTGTTCCTCCTAGTCCCGATTTTCTCTGTTATGGAAAATGCACTTATGGTAATCCGAATAATCCCTCAGATGGAAAGTTTCGCACGCACATCGTCGGGAGCAAGCCGAACAACCCCTAGAAGCACTTTTTGACCCCTATATAAACAGACCCCTGACATCAGTTTTCAAACACCAAACCACCAAGCCTTCTCTTCTTCAATTAGAGCTTGATTAGTTCCTTGCTGCTCCAATGGCCGAGAAGTTCCACGATGATTGGGAAGTCGTCCCCTTCAACCTCAACATGGAGCCTGTGGAAGACCCCGACGCCCGTGCTCTCGTCCCAGCCAACACAGAGCGACAGCTAGAAGCCATGCCATTACGCCAACGCAGCTCCACCCAATCCTACCATGCTCAACCAGTTCTCACCGCACCGCCACAACCCCTACTCCTCAAGGGATCATCATCCAAGACGAAGACCACCATCAAGGTGCCAACCGGTACGAGGATCCTTCCACCTAGACCCAATGAGAGGGTCGTTGGAGTCAAGACCAACCGGAGCGGCGAGATCAGCAGTATTCGCTACACTACGGAGGAGGAAAGGCCTTACTTTGAAGGGATTAGAGCAGCCAAAGTCCGTTTCATCCCTCCAAAGGCAGCCCCGAAGCACGCTCTCAATGCTTTTGAGACACCTCCTAAGCGTCGCAAAACTATAATGGATATTGATGAGGACGTTCGCAGACTAGACAGAGTTATCATAGACCTCCAGTCCTCGATTAATTCCCTCAGTAGGCAGCTCTCTAACCACAACACCATTATACTAGGCCTTAGGCAGGATCTTGCCAGTGCCAATAAGAAGATTAAGGAGTTAAAGCGCCGCTGAGTTATCTAGATTAGACCTTGAGGCAATGCATCTTAGTTATCTATCTTTAAATTCGGTTTAGGTTTACTATTATCAGTTTGTTACTATTGTCGTCAGTTTGCTACTAGTCTTTTGTAATAAATGCCTCAAGCTTAATAAAGAGTATTATTATTAATAGTATGTCTTGTGTGTCTCTACTTTATTTTTGTGTAAGAAAGCAGAAAACAAGTATGGGGGAGATTCCTCGACATGCCAAACACACTTCGATTACACCACTCCACAATTTAGGTACATACTCTGCACACTTTACTTTACACATACACATATTTTGGATTATGCAGAATATTGTTTCCAACATGATAAAGATTAAAATGTTTCTAAATATGATTAATCTCACTCTGTGATATTTCTTGAAAACTTGCAACTATTATAAAATTATTTTAAAACCCTGTGTTACTTGAGACAGTATGGAATGTGAGATGGGAGAGTATGAGTTTCTTATTCTTGATATCATTGTTGCTTGGAGAATTTATTTCAAAATCTTTAAAATTCTAGCTACCATCCTCAGTGTTTTATATGCCTGATAAAACAGAAAATATTAATTATAATTATAAAATCTATCTACTCTGTATTGAGTTTGTTCAAAATGAGTTAGACCCTTGTTGAGAGATTTATCATGCTCCTAGGAAATAAAAAGGAGCGAGTGCTCGATAACCTCGCAGAAAAAAATGGACAAGTGTCCGGCAGTAGAATTAGGGGTACCTCGGTATCCACTTAAAAAAAAGAGAGAAAAGAAGAAAATGATAGCCCATGGTCCCTCTAAGAAGCAATATGCCAGCAAGAGTTGACAAAGGTTTTAATTTCCAAAGTCTTTGATCTAAGAGTATAACATTCCCCTCCTCGGATCCCGTTTTGATCAGGCAATAAATGCAAAGTAAGTATGCTTGAGAATTTTTGTAAATTAAAACAGCCTCAGTGAGATATATATAAAAGATAATGAGTGATGTGAGAGAACCTATGAGGATAAAAAGGTATGCTAACTTTCTTTCAAAAATATACAAAAACTCCAAGTAACAAGATTGAGAAGAAAGGATCTTTACTCTTAACCATATACTTCCCTGACTACAGTACACAGTGGATTTTAACACCCTGCAGTTATGAAGAGAATATTTTAAAAATGTTTTACCCCAGATATTGTTCTTAACCATCCTTTTCTCGAGGACGAGTAAAAGCCTAAGTATGGGGGTATTTGTTGACGGTTCTTAAGTATCAATTTTAATTATCAAATAAACAAGAGAAAGGACCAAGATGAAACCAACACCTAGAATTAGGGTTTGATCTAACAGAATTCCACGAGTTTTGTTGTTTATCTGTTTCTGCAGGGGGTTATCAGGAAATAAGGAAGAAAGGCCCACATGTCGGGATTACATAGAGATATCAACACACCGCGCGATTTTCTACCATCTAGAAGACACTAGAAGCCACGGGAAGAAAGCAGAGGCCGAAAGGGGCCAGGCCCAGGGCGCTCGCCCTGAGGACCAGGGCGCCCGCCCCCCTCTGTACTCCGTTCGGTACTCTCTTCGCACACGATGTTCCACCGACCAAGTGGATCATGGATAACGTAGTACCACATCGCCAACCGACCCAAAAATGCATAGAGGAGGACTATATAAGGAGACCCCCCTGGCCCCTAGAGAAGACAAGAAGTTATCATAGAGATTGAGGGGTGCCCTCGAAGGAAAACCTCTTCTCTAAATAAAATTTCTTTTTAGGCTTAGCAACCAATGTAAAGTAGAAATAGATCTTCTAGTTTCTACTAGATTGAGAGAGATAGAGTGGAGGTGTAGATTGGAGGAAGCTCGGCCTGTCGGTGTCTACTCCAAGCTTGTACCTGCGGGATCAAGTTCTCCTAACCCGAAGCTTGCTCCTAGGATTCTTCAGTATTTCGACTTCTAAATTCTAGTAAGTTCTTGTTTTATTATTCTTTTGGTTTATGAGTTTACTTTAATCTCTTCGCGTAGAGTTTAGAGTAATCATTGTTGGTATAAACGTGGTGTTTAGGCTGGGGTACTCATAGATATTCCCTGAGTAGCTAGACCGTGGTAGTAGCGAGGAACGTGACAATTTCGAGTTACCTTTGCAGACCATATCTCGTTAGCAGGAAGGATAGGGTTTATAGGTGCGGGTTGAACATCCTTTGTGGTGTCTAGATTCCGTTAGCCTCCCCAATAGAACAGTAGATCATCGTTACCAAGGTTAAAAGGAGACTACGGTTGCAGTCTTCTCTATTTATGACTCACATCGAGAAACATTCTTTGTTGCCTAAAGGGTTAGTAGTAATAGACCGGGTTAGTCAGATGCACTCTTTCTCCTAGTGGTAAAAAAATAAATACGATACTCTCCTTAAGTACCAAATATAATCAGCAAACAAACAAAGAAAAGGATCCAAATACATCCAACATCTAAACTTAGGGTTTTATCTGATAGAATTCCACGAGTTTTGGTGTTTGTCTATTTCTGCAGGGGGTTATCAGGAAATATAGAGAGAAGGCCCACATGTCGGGTTTACATAGAGATATTAATGTGCCGCGCAATTTTCTATCATCTAGAAGACTCCAGAAGCCACGAGAACAAAGCAGAAGCTGAGAGGGCTCAGGGACAGGGCGCCCGCCCACCTATTTCGGCCAATCACGCTCCATCTCACGGATTATGCTCCACCGACCTAAAGGATCAAGAATAACCATTCAATCAATGTCGGTTTGATCCGACGGCCCAGGTTCACTTGAGGGGGCTATATAACCAAACCCCCTGGCCCCTCGAGGAGGCACCCCTTGATCATTATTCATTATTCATAGACAGAGCAAAAGCTAGGCTTTAGAGATGAGAGCTCTCCTCTCTTCTCTAAACTAGAGTAGATCTAGATAGTAGCGAGATGGAGAGCGAAGGAGGATTAGAGGAGAGGCCGGCCTGTCGGTTCTTCCTCCGGTTGTACTTCGTCATGATGAAGCTCTAATCAAGCTTGCTCATGGGATGACTCTGGTAATCTACTTCTAATTCATTATGCAATTACTAATCTTGTATGTTCTGGTTCACAACTCTTTTGAGTACTTCTAATCTATAGGACCCTATAGGTTAGAGTTGTAGTATAGGTGTAAGCGTGGTGCTTAGACCTAGATTACTTGTGGATATCCCTTGTCTAGCTGGATCGTGTGGTTGGCCGCGTAGATGACAGTTACGTTGGTCCTCTGTAGTCCACCTCTCGTTAGCAGGACGGGTAGGGATTATCAGCCTATGGATAAGCATCCTTTGTGGTGTATTCTTATCACGTGGTTCGTCCCAGACATAGACATACCCCTTTGAAGTAGAGAAACCATAGTTATCCTCTCTATTCTGCTACCATCGCCCATATACTAGAATTGCTCTACCCTCTATTCCCATATTATCACTCACTATTATCTTACCTTTAATATTGTTCTTATTCAATTCTACCATATTTTCTATTTACACTTATCTATTTATCTTGGTTAAGTTAGAGCGTAGTTGGTTCTCCCGTTTCCCTGTGGATACGATAAAACCTTTAACCGGGTAAAAGCTATAACGGTATCCGTGCGCTTGCGGATTATCTGTGTGCGTATAAATACCATAGTACACTCAAGTGCCATACTGGGGATGACAACCTAGTATTCAAGTGGTGTTAGCAAGTGTCAACAAGCATTTTTGGCGCCGTTGCCGGGGAAACGGTTGCTGAGTTGACAACGAATTAGCTTAATCATTTTCTAAAAAAATAATATATATATATATTTTTCCTTTTATCTTTTACTTATCTCTGCTTTTATCTAATCCTTGATCTCTGGTCTATCATGAATTCAAACATGTCTATCTATGAATTTCATAGACCTACGGGCACACATCTCGAACCATCAAAATCTTCAAAGCCTATCATAGCACCTAGTTTTGAGATAGACCCCGAATACATAGAATTTGTTCAAAAACAACCTTTCTCAGGAGAAGGTGAGGAAAACCCATACACACACCTAAGAGAGTTTTATCAAGTCTGTGACCTCCTTCGCATAGAAGGCGTGTCCGATGAGACCCTTGTTGATACCGTTTTTGGGCACGTGTCCATGGTCGGTAAAAGTATAGATCAGCAGAATAAGGCGGTGGTGTTTTATCTACAGGATGAGTTGCCGATGAGGATGGTTGCCGATGAAGGAGGGGTTGAACGTGACTAAGTCCATAGCTGGTGATGTGTCTGTGCCGATGGCTACGACAAGGGAGTCTGCCGATGATATAAAGGGAGAGCCTGGAGGCTGCCGATCGGTTTGTGGGGTTGTTCGAGTTTGTCACGGAAGGATAATTTTATGTTTCCTTAGTTATTTAAGTCGTTTTGTATACGGATTCTGTGTAATTTGGAATTCGAGTTTTAGTCGTGTCTGGTTGTAGCTCTTTGAGCAGGGTATAAATATAGACCCTAGGACTTTGTAATGAGATATCTATCAATCAATCAAACACAAGTTTTTACTCATATTCCAGCATCTATTTTTCGACGACTTCGTCACACTTTTCCTTTTTATTACGAGTTCTTAGGAATTCGTCGACTTAAGCTTGGCGTGTTCTCAAGTTCCGCGTGAATACCTCTTGGCCGTGACATCCGGGCGCATCGCTATTGTTAGGACCAAAGTATTCGAGTTACCACCTTTGCCGATAGAAAGGTCAAATCGGCTGGCACGCCTTAACATTTGAATCGGGTATTAGCCCTTTGTGTTTGCAGATTAGCTTTTGCACCAACACATCTTTTGGCACGCCCGGTGGGACAGATTCAAGATCAAGATCAACATGTCGACTTCCGAGTTTGATCAAGAAAACGTCATCCCCGTGACGGAAGCCAATCTCAAGGATGAGGAGAAGCAAGCTATTGCTAAAGCCATGGAGGATTACAAGCAGCAATGCCTGAGGTCCTTCAACATGAACAGGAGTGGCGAGGTGATCCAGAAGGATGCACTGCCGGCTCCACGGCAGGTTACTTTTGAAGCCAATCCTGGCAAGCTTCAAGAGATGGTTGACAGCGCTATAAACCGTGCTTTGATCAACCAAGCTGGTGTACTGTCCAATACGGTTTTCAATGCCGTGGCAAGAACTTTCAAGGAAGGACAACTGCCACCAGATTATGTGGGTCCCACTTATCACCAACCGAGGTCACCAGTGGTCACAGCTCCATCGGCCGCTACGGCCGCTGCGGGCATGGAGATCCCTGTTCCGCCAAGCACGTTGGGAGTCACTAATGCACAATCTACGCCGATGACAACCAATCCACAGACTTCAGATGGGCAGATCAAACTCGCTACAGATCTGTCGGCATTGGCAGTGTCAGGGTTGACTCCTCCTCCTAACTGGTGGGGTTATGGTATGCCTCCAGAGTTAACGCCGGGCACGTCGCAGACAACTGACATGAGAGGCAAGACTCCTATGACATCGGCACCTCCAAATATGCCGATGAATCAGAGTCCCCAGTATACCACAACTACTACTGCAAGACCGCACACTGGGAATTCTCAAGCTCCAACGTTCCAGATGCCTAACGCATCAGCAGACTCAATGCTGATGCAACAGAGGTCTATGATCCAGCCAGGGTATGTCAGTTCAATGATAATGCCCAATTACCAGTCATCGGCAGGGCCTATGCCGATGAATGCTAATAGTGGATGGCTTGGGCAGCAAGTCTTTCCGCAAACGCCCCAACCGAATCATCAAGCTACAGGGTTCCACCAAGGACAGATCTATCTGGGATTCCACAATCAGGGGATGCCTAACCACCCAATGAACCTTGGGCAACAGGTCGGCGGACAGCAGATTGGCGGGCAGCAGCTTGGCGGTCCGCAGATTGGAGGCCAGATGATTAACCCAATGTTTCATGCAGATCGTGCGCCACACCGACACGTGGAAGCTTACTAGCAGGTGCCTGATCCGCAACAGCCCCATCGGCAAGATGCCGATGCTTATTGGGCCGATAAGATTTCTGAAGTAATGAGAGACCAGTTCGGGATAAAGCCCAAAGTCAATACTTACTCTTATCGGACACCGTATCCTCCCGCATATGATTTGATTCCGCTTCCGCATCGGTACAAGGTACCAGATTTTACTAAGTTTTCTAGGCAGGATGACACGTCGACCATGGAGCACGTCAACAGGTACATCATCCAATGCGGGGAAGCTAGTAACAGGGACGAGTTAAGGGTTCGTCTATTCTCGTCATCATTGTCTGGATCGGCTTTTACCTGGTTTATATCACTGCCTCCCAACTCGGTGATTACTTGGGCTGATCTGGAGAAGCAATTCCACAAGTACTTCTTTTCTGGGGTCCATAAGAAGAAGATCACCGATTTGGTCAAATTGAGGCAACGCAATGATGAATCGGTTGAAAGTTTTGTGCAGAGGATACGGGAGGTCAAGAACAAGTGCTATAGTCTGGTTCTGGACGATCGGCAGCTAGCCGATTTGGCTTTCCAGGGTTTGTTGCCACACATCAAGGACAAGTATGCTTCTCAGGAGTTTGAAAGCTTAAGTCATTTGGTGCAGAGAATTTCTGATCAAGATATCAAGCCTTTTGAACCTAAGTGAGCATGGAACAAAAAGGTGTCGTTCGTTGATGAAGCAACAAGCTCAGATTCTGACGAGGAACCAGTCATCGGCTTGGCAGAGTGGGTGAAAAACAAGAAGCCGATGTCTTGTCCTTTTGGACATAAAGAACTAGAGAAATTTGCGTTTGACACTGCTAAAGCCGATAGGATATTCGACTTTCTGCTCCAGGAAGGCTAGATCAAACTGTCACCTAATCACGTGATCCCATCGGCTGAAGAATTGAAAAGGATGAAATATTGCAAGTGGCACAATGCAACTTCTCATGACACTAACGAGTGCAAGGTGTTCAGACAGCAGCTGCAATCGGCTATAGAATCTGGGAGGATCAAATGTGATAGTTCCAAGACCCAGAAGCCGATGAAGATTGACCAACATCCTTTCCCAACAAACATGGTGGATGCTAAGGGAAAGGCCAAGGTCTTAACATCAGAAGCAGCCGAAAGAAGTGCATCGGTGGATCCTCAACATCAGGTCACTACTGCCGATGCAAGAGATAGGGGTTTGATCTAGGAAGGAACCAGCTCAGGAAGGCCTCCCCGATCTGGTATCGTTATAACTCACAGAAGATCTCAGGAAACTTGGCAGCAGCGTGAGGATCGATATCGGCGCCAGCAGGAAGATTATCGCCGGGAAGAAGAAAGACGCCGACACGAGTGGAATCGGCATAGGGATCATTGGAATTGTCCGTTCTTCATCCATTGTTGGGAGGAGAATATCAAACTCCCCACTGTCAGAGATTGCCCTGAGTGCAATGGTTATGATCGGTACGACAGGACTGACCGGCACCATCGTGACAATGATCGGCGTTTCAATGGGCCGATTCGAGGGAGAGCGTCCGTCCATGATCGGATGGGGGGCAGGCTCAGTGTGCACGACAGGCTTGGTGATCGTGTCCAATATTTTCCCAGGAACCAGGAAGAACTTGAGGAGATGGCTAATGCACGGGTTCCTGATGAGTTCATATTTTGCAGGGATGCCAATACGCATCGGGTGGAGTCAAGGGAGTATCGTCGCCCAGCAGCAAGACAGCAGAACTTCCTCCATGGTGTCCAGAGGGTTTGACCAGGACACAGAAACGAAGGCTGCAACGCGAAAGGCGAGAAGAGTTTGGCAAAGGGGGGAGCTCTGGAAAACCTGAGGATCAGCAACAACCAGATCCTAAGAAAGAAGGCCCATCGGCAGATGTCAACATGGTCTTTATGTTGCCGATAGAGTTCCTTGCGCCGTCCAGCGATGATGAGGTGGAGTTTTCTGACCAAATAGCTCAGTTGGCTCTGGATCCGATGACGGCTATCTTCGAGAAGCCTGCCGATGATGAAAGGCAGCATCTCAAGGCCCTGTTTGTTAAAGGAAAAGTGGATGGTCAGCCAATGACCAAGATTCTGGTTGATGGTGGAGCTGCTATTAATATCATGCCATATGCAGTGTATCGGAAGCTTGGGAAAGGGGATCATGATTTGACCAAGACCGATATGATGCTTAAAGACTTTGAAGGGAATGTGTCTCCAGTCAAGGGGGCAATATGTGTATAGTTGACCATCGGCAGCAAAACCTTGCCAACAACCTTCTTTGTGATCAGTGGAAAGGGTGCTTACAACTTGCTGTTGGGAAGAGATTGGATTCATGCTAATTGTTGCATCCCATCCACAATGCACCAATGCTTGGTCCAGTGGGTAGGTGACAAGATTGAGATTGTCCCAGGAGATTCTTCTTATGTCATCGCATCGGCAGAGGCGGATACTTATGAAAGGACTAGGTGTATCTCAGGAGAGATTTGGGAGAAGGATTTTCTCAAGGTTGCCGATTACGAGATTCCACCGATCCAAGCAGTCGGTTCTGACGAAGGTTTTTAATGGATAGGTTCGCCGATGATGGAAAGTTAGGCTAAGGATTTGTAACACCCTAGGTGTTAAGCAAGCACTTAGTCTCATCAAAGTCATGCATAAGCACTCTCATCAATCATAAGCATCATGAGCATGTCATTCTTCTAAGAATATGATTTTATGTGCATCATTTCATAAGTTTTAAATATGTTAAAAATGTGGTGCTTGTTTCTAAAATAGTGAAATATTCAAATTAGGTTGCTTTATGTGTAAGAAGAATTAAGAACATTTTTGTGCAATTTTTGGAGCTATGGAAATTGAGAAATGGAATTTATACAAAATATCCAAAATAACTTTATTTAAAAACCTAGAACTAAGTTTTAATTTGTAATTCAAATTCTATTTAGAATTTGGTCTTACCTATTAAAGCAAAGTTGTAGAGCTTTTAGTTTGGCACCACTTTGCTTTTGGGTGAAAATGGTGAAAATGATTTGAAAATGGTCAAAATGCTTTTGGAAGAGGATTTGAGAAAAGAAATTCAAAAAAAAAATAGAAAAGGGAAAGGGGGCGCTAGCAGGCCGCGGCCTCGCTTCTGGCCCGCTGGCCGAAGCCGGCCTGGCCCGCCCGCGCCTTCCCCTTCCCCCTCCTCGCGCTCGCGCCCGCGTCCGCGCGCGCGGACGGCCTCGCCGTGCCGCCGTGGCGCGCCGGCAGAGCCTGGCCACCGCGTGGCGGGCATGCGACGGCGTGGAGACGCCCTGGTCGGCCACCAGGAGCCCCTGGACGCGCTCGCCGAAGCCCCCGCTCCCATTTGCACCCTCCACCGCTCGCTCTCGCCTCTCTGCTCGCTCTCGCGCAGCGCTCGCCGCTCCGCCGCACGCCATAGCCGCCGACGGCTCGGAGCTCCTCTCCCGGCCAGCTCCGGCCCTCTCCTTCCCCTTCGCGACCACCACCGGCTCCGCCTCGTCCTTCCGCGTCGCGTGCTTGCGCTCTTCCGCACTCGGTAAGCCCTGCGTGTCCGCTAGAGCTCACCGGAGTAAGTCGGAGCTCCGGCGACCTCTCGGCTCGCGCGGTTCTCCCTCTCCTCTCTGTCTCTGCTTGCGCTCGTAGGTGCTTTGGGTCCGCCTTGACCTCGCGCACCTTTTCCCGTCACTAGCTCACGCTCTACCGCCGTGAAACGGCCGGACCACGGCGAGCAGCGCCGCCGCGTCCGCCATTCACGACGGCGAGGTAGTTCCGGTGCTCGTCCGGTGCCAAAGAGGGTACGGCTGGACTCGTCTCGTTCGCGCGAAGCCGTAGGTGCTCACGGTATCGCCGGAAACCTCACCGGCGGCGAGATTCCGGCCGATCTTTGGCCGCGGGGTCACGGGGTGGATGACAGGTGGGGTCCTCTGACTCGCGTGTCCCGCCTGTCAGTGACTCCGAGGGAATGGATCCGGGTGCGTTTAGTGTTTTAGGTGGTTTTCCATTTTAAAAGTTTTTCCAGGAAATGATTTAAATGTTCAAAAATCCATATCTTGATGAATATAGCTCCAAAAATGGTGAAATAAATTTTGGTGTGTTCCTTATTTCCAGATCTACAGCCTAGTATGATTGCATGTCATGTTTGAGTAACTTTCCTGTAAGAATATAATTAATCCATGTTTTTCCTAAACTTGGAAAATGCATAGTAAATAAAATAGGGTTCAGAAAAATATAAAACTTGTTTTGCTGGCTTTGCATGTGTGTTTAATCACCGAGAAAATATTGTTACATATTATTTGGTGAATAAATGAATTTATGGTAATTTAAATGCTTGCATGGCAGTGCTTTATGATTTTTAATAATTAAATGGGTCATGCAATAAATCTGGAAATTTTTGTGGGTGTTTCTTATGATATTAGATAAATTGTAAAAATATGAAATCTGTTGTTTGACACTTATATCACAGTAGGGTGATTATACTTGCCTTATCCATTAATATTGTGATTTTTGTGGCTCAAAATAAGTAACCAAAAATTATGAAAAATTTACAGTAGACTTTATGATTAACTAGTAGTCTCCTGTAATTTTTCTGGAATTTATTGATGAACAGAATTGCATGTGATTTTTAATGGGCTTAGAAATGAATAAAGAAAATTATGAATGGTTGTGTATGTAGGTTGAATGGACTAAGTTGGGTTTGGTGTATCTTTGAAGCATCATGTAGGTTGCTGATTTCATTTGAAAAATAATTGTAGAGGAGAATGCAATAGATGCTTAATCCAAGTGCCTGTTCTTGGATGATGTTGCATACATTGTAATGAACATGACCAAGTGTATCATCCGTGCATCATGTCATGGTCCTTTGGTACTTTCTCATACAAGCATCCACTCGGGCATCTAGCACTCCACTCATGAGCATATATGCATCATACAGGCTCGCAGGAGAACGAAGTGGGACCCAAGGAACCCGAGGAGATACAGGAGCAGGAACCTCCGGAAGCACAGGAAACCGGAGAGGAATTGCAAGAGTGTCCGGATCACCGACCCAGCACCTTTGAGAAAGGCAAGCCCCGGAGCATTCTAAGTCTCCCTATTCTCGCTAACTTATATAAAGTGTTATACTTGTTCTACTGTATTGCATATTAAGTGATAGGAGTTGCCTGATACCGTTGCTGCATATGTACTCCTTGTTATCCCTACTCGTTTATCTACCTCGTCCTATGTAGATAGGCGCGGAGTCTATGCTTAGCTTGCTTAGTCCGGTAGAAGTCGGGTGATGCCCTGTCACCTGCGAGATATAGGTGGATACCTGCTTGATTAAGCAGTGGTTGCTTGGGGAAAGAAATAACCAAGTGTGAACTGTAATTGGAGACCGGGCAGGGTCTTATGGTGGGTTGCCCATAGAGCCCCTGCCTGTGTCGATTAAGGACCGATCGTTGACGGCCCTCTTGTCATGTTGAACGCATGCCCCACATTTAGCTGGAAGGATAAGTCGTTCCGACCGCGAAGCCTGAGCACTATCCGGGCCGGGAATCGGCCCGATGTACGCGCTGTATTGGTGATGGTTGAGGAGAACGACGAGGGCGCGGCGCGCAACCTTGGTATACCTTGGATACCTCGGTCGCCGGAACGGTCCTCGGGTACGGGCGGTGCCTGTCGAACTCACGAATTGGTCCTGGATAGTGCAACACGGTGACCTGTAGCTCACTTGATCAGTGAGTGTGGTTTGTGTGGGGAATAAATTCGCCAGCTGGTTAGAAATCGATTCGAATCGCCATCGCTCCTGGATAGTGAGCACTTGACATGAGCCCTGTCCTCGTAGTAAGGACTATGGAACACTTGGGTTATAATGATGAATAGTTTTAAGAAATACTATGATGAGGTACTATCATAGTCTCCTACTTGCTTGTAATAGTGCAGGTGCAAACCTAGACGATAGGTAATGATACTTTCAACTTGAGCCAATTAAAAGAAGAAAGACTTATGTAGGTTATGTTAGCGAAATACTGCGGTTTTGCAAAATGGTCGTCAGCTACCCCACTATATAGCCTTCATGATCCTTGATGAGTCTTTATTTTAAGTTTATGACGGGTAAGTCTAGCTGAGTACCTTCTCGTACTCAGGGTTCTATTCCCATGTCGTTTTGCAGATGGTCAAATGTACTATGGTTATTGCATCCTCTGTCTGTACCCAGCTATGGGTGATGACTAGACCAAGGGCGATGGTCACTCCGTCTCTTCTTTTGCTTTTGTGGGAATGACCGAACTATGGCACTGTAACAGACTTCTCGTGTGTGTTGTAATTTCAAACTATGAAGCTTCCGCTACTTGAAGAACTTGGTTTGTAATAACTTTAAGCACTCCGATGTATTTTATGAATGTTGTAATCTGGATGTACTTGTGGATGGCGACCGCTAAACTTATTACGATCTTGGCTGTTATGTGATGTGTGGTTTGAAATCCATCGAGATTTCACGGACTACCGGGATTATATGGGCTTAAGCGTGATAGTTCGACTATGCAAATGGTCACTATTAGGCTTAATCTCTTATAATTTGGTCGGTTCTGTTACAGGATTCACATCGGCCGATGATCTAGTAGAAGTAGATATAGGTAGTGGTGATAAGCCTAGACCTACTTTTATTAGTGCTAAGTTAGATTCTGAGTGTAAGCAACAGTTAACTGATTTGTTAAAGGAATATAAAGATTGCTTTGCTTGGGACTATACTGAGATGCCTAGTTTGGACCGATCAATTGTTGAACATCGGTTGCCTATCAAGACTGGATTTTGGCCAAATCAGCAGCCAGCTCGCCGATGTAATCCTAACATCCTACCTGATATTAAGGCCGAAATCACCAAACTTATTGAAGCTAAGTTTATTCGACAGTGTCGGTATGCCGAATGGATTTCCAATGTTGTTCCGGTCTACAAGAAGAACGGGAAGCTTTGAGTATGCATTGATTTCAGGAATCTCAATAAAGCTACACCGATGGATGGATACCCAATGCCCGTTGCCGATCTGCTGGTCGACGCCGCAGCTGGGCATCAGATCATTAGCTTTATGGATGGCAATGCAGGATACAATCAAATATTCATGGCAGAAGAGGATATTCCAAAGACTGCGTTCAGGTGCCCTGGTCATGTTGGATTGTTTGAATGGATAGTCATGACCTTTGGCTTAAAGAATGCTGGTGCTACTTATCAAAGGGCCATGAATTTTATATTTCACGAGTTTATCGGCAAGATAGTGGAAATTTATATTGATGATGTGGTGGTTAAGTCTGGAGACTTCGCAAAACATCTTGCCGATCTGCGAAAGGTGCTGGAATGCACAAGGAAGCATGGTTTGAAAATGAATCCCAATAAGTGTGCATTTGGTGTATCGGCAGGACAATTTCTTGGTTTCATGGTGCATCAAACGGGGATTGAGATAAGTCGAAGATCTATTGATGCCATCAATAAGATAGTGGCCCCTACCAACAAGACTGAACTCCAGTCCTTGATCGGCAAGGTAAATTTTATCAGAAGATTTATATCTAATTTGTCTGGTAAAATTCGTGCTTTCAGTCCTCTTCGTAAGTTAAAGGCCGATCAAGGGTTTGTTTGGGGAAAAGAACAGCAATTGGCTCTGGATGAAATCAAGAGTTATTTAGTGAATCCTCCAGTTCTAATTCCACCTCAGCAATTAAAGCCCTTCAGGTTGTATTTGTCTACCGATGGGATAGTCATCGGTTCGGCTTTAATTCAGGAGTTTGAAGGGAAAGAGCGTGTAATTTATTATTTAAGCAGGAGGTTGATTGATGCAGAGACCAGGTATTCGGCTATCGAGAAACTGTGCTTGTGCTTATATTTCTCTTGTATCAAGTTGAGGCACTACTTGTTGTCGGCCGAATGCACTGTTATTTGCAAAGATGATGTAGTCCGATATTTGTTGTCGATGCCGATTATGAGTGGTAGGATCGGTAAGTGGATTCTGGCACTGTCGGAGTTCGATCTGCGTTATGAATCGGCTAAGGCTGTTAAGGGACAGATTATGGCCGATTCTGTAACTCAGCATTGTAGTACAGTGGAGGCTTTGGAAATTGTACCTTGGACACTGTTCTTTGATGGATCCACATGTGACCGAGGGGCAGGGATCGACATAGTACTAGTTTCCCCTCGGGGAAGGAAGTACGAGTTTTCATTGCCGATTGTTGCCACGTCGACAAATAATCAGGCTGAGTATCAAGCTTTGATAAAGGGATTGGAGTTATTGAGGGAGGTTCATGCTGATGCTGTCGAAGGCTTCGGAGATTCTATGCTGGTTATAAATCAATTAGCCGGAAGCTATGAATGCCGAAGTGAAGTTCTCATAACTTATTACGAGCGAAGCATGCAATTATTGAAGGAATTCAAAGATTTCCGATTGGAGTATGTTCCTCGATTGCATAATGAAGAAGCCAATCAGTTGGCTCAACATGCCTCGGGATATCAGCCTATGATTGATACAATATCGGCAATTGGTGCCGATGATTGGAGAAAAGAAATCGTTGATTATTTGAAAGATCCATCCAAGAAAGTTGAAAGGCGAGTTCGGTTCCAAGCCACCAAGTATGTGCTCCTCGAAGATGAATTGTACTACCGAACTATTGATGGGATTATCCTCCGATGTTTGGGTGATGATGAAGCTAGAAGTTTGATGGGGGAAATCCATGAGGGGGTATGTGGAGCACATCAGTCGGCTTTCAAGATGAAATGGATGATTAGGAGGAATGGATATTATTGGCCGACCATACTTGAAGATTGCTTTAAATATTTCAAAGGGTGTCAAGGATGTCAAAAGTTTGGTAACATTCAAAGAGCGCCTGCATCGGCTATGAATCCTATTATAAAGCCATGGCCGTTCCGAGGATGGGCTATTGATTTGATCGGCCAAATTTATCCACCATCTAGCAAAGGGCATAAGTTTATTCTAGTTGCCACCGATTATTTCACTAAATGGGTTGAAGCTATTCCTTTGAAGAAAGTCACATCGGCCAATATGATTGATTTTGTGAAGGAGCATATCATTTACCGATTTGGAATCCCTCAAACAATCACTACCGATCAGGACACTATGTTTACATCAGGGGAGTTTGATGAATTTGCGATCGGCATGGGGATTAAAGTATTGAATTCTTCTGCTTACTATGCTCAAGCTAATGGGCAGGCCGAGGCGTCTAACAAAGGACTTATTAAGCTTATTAAACGGAAGATTGAAGAAAATCCTAGAAGGCGGCACACATTGTTAAACGAAGCCTTATGGTCCTACCGGATGGCTTGTCATGGATCAACCAAGGTTTCACCCTATCAGTTGGTGTATGGACATGATGCGGTATTGCCTTGGGAAGTTAAGGCTGGATCTAGGCGACTATCTTTTCAAGATCAATTGGCTACCGATGACTATGCTACTTTGATGACAGACGAGTTGGATGATCTGGCAGGGCATCGACTGAGGGCTTTGATGAGTATAGAAGAGAATAAGAAAAGAGTTGCCAGATGGTATGATAAGAAGGTAAAGGCTAAGGAATTTGCCGATGGAGACTTGGAATGGAAGTTAATCCTACCGATCGGAACTAAAAGTTCAAAGTTTGGCAAGTGGTCTCCCAATTGGGAAGGTCCCTATCGGATAAATCGATCGGTTCCTGGTAATGCCTACATTCTAGAGACTCTCGAAGGAGTTGAATTTCCTAGAGCATTAAATGACAAGTATTTAAAGAAGTACTACCCCAGCATATGGGTCGATGCATAAAAGTTTAAATGCCGATAACACTCCTATCGGCTGGATTAAAATGTTTGAGGCAGAACTTAATGTTTCAAAAGATGCCGATAACAGTCCTATCGGCTAGACTGAACATCAAGACAGCTGAAGAGCAGGAAGAGGCAAGTGTGTTGCCGATGAAGAGCTCACATACTTAGCAGCGCTTGGATGGCCGATATAGCGCGTAGGCGGATCTGGTCGGCTGCTTCTATCTCCTTGACATCTTCATCGGCAGAACCTTCTATTGGGTTCAATTTCTTCTTCAGCTGCAGGGCTTTACGACCATGGGTGTTTCGCTCTTGCTCGAGGTGTTTGATGGTCTCCGGCAGTTGATTTTCTTCCTGTTGGGCTTGGGATAGGGCATCCTCCACTTGCTTGAGTTCTGCCAACAGGGCTTCTCGTTTCGCCGATAGGTCGGAGATCTTCTGCTTCAATACATCACCTGAGGATTTCAAGGTGCTGATGTTCTTGTGCTTCTCATCGGCTAAGAGTTTCTCTTTCATCATTTCCTCGGAGAGCTGGGTCTGAGCAGCTCTATCGGTAAGGCGCCGAGTGGCTCTCTGGTACTGCAGCTGGCGATTTTCTAGATGCACGGCCTGGAAGAGGGTTTCTTCAGCATCGGCAGGAATCTGGCCTCTGAGGGTCTTGAACAGAACCTTGGCTGGGTCGGAGTCATTGACCAATTGAGCTGTATCTTGATGAAGGATAGCCGATAACTCTTCCAGCTTAGCCCTGATCTCTGCCGATACAATCCCAACTGCTCGGGAGGAACTTGCTTCCTCACCTTCGTCTTCGGAGATGTCAATGACGAAGGAAAACAGGCTGTCGGGGGAGTCTTGTTCCTGAGAAAGAAAACGAGGTAGAATGAGTCATTCTATGGTCAAAGCATCGGCAAATGATACTAGTGGAAGATTAGATGGCTTACTTGTTTCAAGGCAATTTCTCGCCTTTGACTTGAAGATGCCGATGGAGCCATGGGTTGATCGGCTAGAATTGCCGATGGAACTACGTCAGCTGAAAATTAACAGAGAGGGTTATGAGGCTGAAAAGGAACAAATTTATTGGCAATAATATAAAAATGTGTTACCTTGAGGGGGGACAATGCTTGTCTGAATTGAAGAAACTACCGATGTTATGATTGAACCTGCTGGATCGGTAGTTTGTTCGCCCACATCGGTCGGTGTGTCTTCTGGTTGGGGTGCTTCTAGCTGAGGTTCTTGTTGTTGGAGTTCCTCCACTGGTGGTGCTTCTTGCATTGGTAGGGAAGATGGTACTTGTTGCATTTGAACTTCTGGAGGAGAAGGGGAAGACTCCACCGGAATTGGAGATGCCGGAGGAGGAGGGGGAGTTGCTACTCTTTGGCGCTTTGCCTGTGCTCTGGTGCCTTTGGCACCCTTTCTCTTTTGCTGGCTGGACTGGGGGGCATCGGCACTTTTGCTTTTGGTCCTTGCCGATGCGCTGGTTTGCTGAGGCAGAAAAGAAAAACTTATGAGTATCAATGTAGTAGATGCAAAAGGAAGATCGGTATAAATGAAAAGGTTTGGTGATTACCTTGAAGGCCTGTGCCAGAGTGGAGGCAGCTACCGATGGTGGTATCTGAGTTTTCTTGGTGGTGACTTTCTTGAGGCATATGCCTCGATGTACGATGGCGGCCAAGGTAGGAGCATTGTGGCCGATTGTAGAGATTGGACCTGATGCAAACAGATCAATCGGCTTGCCACTTCTACTGACTGATGGAGGAGTGTCATCAACTTGAAAAATCCCACGAAGAGTAAGTTACCGATGGACATAAGAATATAAAAAAATAAATGAGACAACAATTCAAAAAATACTTACAGTGTCATCGGAAACTTGGTACTCGGGATCGATCAAGCCGCGATATGTGAGAGCCGATTTGCAGAACAAATGTTCCTTCCATTCTGCCCACCATTGCTTGTATGCCTGAGTGATGAAGGCGGCCGGGACCCACTCTGACAGGTCTACATCTGTATCGGCACTTGATGGCAGCTGGACTACTCGAATCCATTCAAGAAGGCTGGTGATGGTTTCCCTGGGCTTTATCACATCGGCGTAACAGAGTGCAATCGGTAGCTGGCCGAAAGCTAACTGACGAGCTAGTGCCGATGGGTTGTAGAATTCATAAGTCTGGGGGGAAGTTTTTCCACTACCAAAGAAGTTCACTGGTATGGCTCTGGGAGTCACCAATGCCATCATTACTTCATTGTCCTTATCAAGAGCCTCGTCGAACGGGTTGAAAACCAGAGGAAATGCGGTGTCTGGGTCGTCATAAGCCAACCATGCTCGCTCATCTCTGGTCAAGCCCTCGTATAAGGTTTGAAAGAATCGGCTGAACTGATCTGGATTACCCCCTGAACCAGGCAGAACTATGATAGCTTCACCAAAGTTTAAGGGAGCGCGTGTTGCCGATTCTTCTTCACCCAGCACATGGTTCTCTGCTATGTCTCTTGGAAAGCGCTGTGCAAAAAGATTGAACTCCAGATGCTTGTGCATGTGGAGGTTGAGCCACATGTTAATGAACCACCAGGGACCTCCTAGATTACCGATGGACTGGCCAAGCAAGAGCTTCCTGGTTACTTGGTGGAGAAGGTGATAGGCTGCACCAAGCAGGTATCGCCCGAGGGGAAATCGGCCAACATTGGCCAGATTTTCTGCTGCTGCTAGGTAAACAGAAGTTGGTCCTGCCGATCGGCCACAAAACACGAATTTGTCCAGCCACATGTTCAGGGAGCAGGTCTGTTCTTTTATGCCAACTGGGCCTGTTTTGCGGTATTTTTGGATATGCCCCGACCAGCCGCCGATGGTGCGGGTCTCTACCTTAGCACTGGGTTTGGTGTCGAAAAAGTGGGTGCTATCGGCAGAAGAAACGTCCAGGCTAGTGAGCATAGCTACATCGGCAAGTATAGGGGAAGCAGGGCCATGGCCAAAGACAAAGGCATTGAGGGTGTCTGACCAGAAATAAGATGCAGCTATCAACAGTGATTCATTCTTGTGCATATCGGCAATAGACAGCCTAATGCATTGGTCTAGCTTTCTCTCTCCCCACTGAACTTCGTTGGAGTTGCCGACCCTCAAGAACCAATCCTTCCACCCCACGGTAGGGCTGGGCCAGGAACGAAAAGCATCTTTCCACAGGTCCAAAGAAAAGTTCTCTGCTCTAAAAGGGATCCTGTTGGTTTCTGCGTTTATGAGGTTGGTTGGATCTGGATCCCCTAGCGGGCCAAGGCATTGGAGGTGTGGTTGATCAGTAGGGATGACGATTTTGTTAGCCGATTCCTAGTGGTTTTGGAGATAAAAAAAACATAAAAAAAGGGGAGAGGAAATGTTCAGTAAAATAGATTGCGGATGAACAGGGGTGCGAGAAAAGTACGAGGGATGGCGTAAAGAACCGACCTCAGGAATGATGAAGTTGACGGCCATCTTGTCGCGAAGAGGATGAGTGAGGACTTCGGAGTTGGTGAAGAAGGGGCTTCGTCGAAGATCTTGGAGCTTTTGGACAGTGCCGCCGCTGGAAAGATGAGGTTGGGGTTCTAGAATGATGTGATGGGGAAGGAGTACCCAAGAAGGAACTATTTATAGGACAAAACGGGCAAGGGCAAATCTGACTTATCTCTTTGCTACATCTGCGAAATTCGAGGGTACTCAGGTAGATATGGTAACTGTTCGCACGGTAATCAAGGGATTGTGTAGGAGATTTGACAGGAAGCGGTCATTATCCAGAGATATTTTACTGTGCGGGATCTCCTGGTCGGTTCGTCAGCAGGGCCTGGTAACGGTCATATTGCCGATGGGAGAGAAATGTGGGGATAGCCGTTTGGAAAGATGAGATACAGGTATCCTGGTCAGTACATCGGCAAGTCCTTGTAACGGTAATATTGCCGATACACGGCTCGGATGGAACTGTCCGTTTAGGGAAGTTGAGGATTTCGAGGGACGTGCGGAAGGATAAAATCAGGTTTGTTCAGATTAAGGCTGTCAGTTGCCAGGTTAGGAGCATTAACCGTGGAAAAGGGGCATCATTACTGCAGAGAATTTCGGAGCATTAATGATTCTATACTTCAAAATTGGGGGGCATGTGTTGATACCGTTTTTGGGCACGTGTCCATGGTCGGTAAAAGTATAGATCAGCAGAATAAGGCGGTGGTGTTTTATCTACAGGATGAGTTGCCGATGAGGATGGTTGCCGATGAAGGAGGGGTTGAACGTGACTAAGTCCATAGCTGGTGATGTGTCTGTGCCGATGGCTACGACAAGGGAGTCTGCCGATGATATAAAGGGAGAGCCTGGAGGCTGCCGATCGGTTTGTGGGGTTGTTCGAGTTTGTCACGGAAGGATAATTTTATGTTTCCTTAGTTATTTAAGTCGTTTTGTATATGAATTCTGTGTAATTTGGAATTCAAGTTTTAGTCATGTCTGGTTGTAGCTCTTTGAGCAGGGTATAAATATAGACCCTAGGACTTTGTAATGAGATATCTATCAATCAATCAAACACAAGTTTTTACTCATATTCCAGCATCTATTTTTCGATGACTTCGTCACACTTTTCCTTTTTATTACGAGTTCTTAGGAATTTGTCGACTTAAGCTCGGCGTGTTCTCAAGTTCCGCGTGAATACCTCTTGGCCGTGACATCCGGGCGCATCGCTGTTGTCAGGACCAAAGTATTCGAGTTACCACCTTTGCCGATAGAAAGGTCAAATCGGCTGGCACGCCTTAACATTTGAATCGGGTATTAGCCCTTTGTGTTTGCAGATTAGCTTTTGCACCAACAACCCTTAAATGGAAGCTCTTTCTGTTCTCTTTAATGGGAAAAGCTAGACATTAGTACAAACTCAAAGTAGAGAGTGTTCATGGAGATTGGAAGGAGTTACATAATAGTTTTCTTTTAAAATATTTTCCAATCTCCAAAGTGACAGAACTTCGGCGTGAAATTATTTCTTTTAGTCAACTAGAAGAAGAATCTCTTGGCAAATCATGGGACCGCTTCATTAACCTTACTCTCACTGGCCCAAAGCTTTCTATTCTAGAAGAAGTTCTTCTAATTCACTTTTTTGAGGGCCTTAGTAGGGAAAATAAGCGAACCCTTCATGCGGCCTCTGGAGGATCTTTCCACCACCTATCCGCTAGTGAAGCTTGGAATTTGATTGATTTAATGAGCGGAAAGTCTCCTAGCTTTTATATCCCTAAGAAAGAGAGAACCAGTTCCTAGACAAGAAGAAGAAGTTTCGATAGCCAAATCACAACCACTTCAATCCCAAACTTTAGCTATCGATCCTAAACCATCAATATCCCAAAATTCTTCAAGGGAGGAAGGAATTCCGACCTTAAATCTTTCAAATGCTGATGGTTTAGACTTCTGGTTCCATAAGAGACCTTCAAGCAAGGATAATTCAAATCCTTGCAATAATGTTTCTCTTAGAGAATGTCCTGGTTCCTATTATGAAGAAGTGGAGGATGAAATATCAAGTGAAGGAGAGCTAAACCATATAGAAGACTCTATCTGCTCCCCTTCCATGTTCACAAGTTCTAAATCCATCCTTGACCTTAGAGACCCCTCTTATCCCTATACTTTTAAGTCTCATGATGATCCTAGCAATTCACCAAGACGACCAAACCATAGGAGTCATGAAGACCATAAGGATGGCATGTCAAGTAATGCCATAGAAGGAGAGCTAAGCTATATAGAAGATTCTATCAGCTCCCCTTTCCTGATCACAAGTTCCAAATGGCTAGAATGTGTAGAATTGATGGATAAGGAAGAAGCCTTAATGGATTCTGACTTTGGCTCAATTTCAAATGGTGAGTTCTTGACTCCCTTTGAAAATGGGATTCATCCAACTACAGAAGAGGACATAGGTGAGACCAATCCAGGAGAAACTTCGAACATTCAGATTGGAGACGAAGATAACATTAATGAGCATGGAATTTATTTCATAGCCACTTCGTTTACTCTATGCTCATATGCAACATCTTCCCAATCTATTGGTCTCTCCAACATCACCACATTTGAGATCTCCAACCCCCTCTTCCTTTCTATTTATAAAAACTTTAAAAGGGCGGTTGTTGATGCATATGTCTATAATAAATATTGCAGATCTCGTTGAGTTGATCTTGATATAGGTCAGCATCGGAAGGGAAACCACTTCGCCGACATAAATCAATGGTTTCCCAAGGACAAGCTTAGTGTCCTAAAATAAGCACTGATCAGATCGTAACATGAGCTTTTAATTATTTGCAACATTACCTTGTGTATTGAGCATATAAGAATAATTGTAAAAATATTCCTTCAGGTATTCTTGTCACTAACCTTTCTAGGATTGGAGCAAGAAGATCGGATGAATGACAAGCACAAGGTATGTCCAACCAATCATCATACAACATTGAATTAAATTCATCTAAACTTGAATTTTGCAAAATTCAAGCTTGGGGGAGTACTTTACATAAAAACATCCTTTGCCATGTTGCTATGTTGGTTGTCCCTACCTTTGAGACATGCTCAATTTGTTGAATACTAATCACACTACTTCATCTCCACTTGAGTAGATCTCTATAAATGCTCTCATGCTACCTTTATTTGCTTTAGTATATGTCTAGGTTTGGAGTAGTTTCATTTATCTCTTAAATAAGCATGGTGCTTAGTTTAGGAATGATGAGCTTACTTCCAAGGGATTTTAAATTAAGCATGGTGCTTAGGTTAAAATGCCCTCCTAAATCAAATTAGACATGGTGTCTAGGTTGATTTTTGAGCCGATAGTATGCTATAGTAGATATTGGATATTTTGTTGGACTAACCCCTGCAGGAAAACTTTCAATATCGACCTGGGAAGTCTTGAGATAAACTCACATCAGAGACAAAGAGAGATACACATGAAGTTTAACAATTTACACAAGGAAGACGTAGCTCATAAGAGATGATCCATGGAGGGTGCTACAAACACGATGCACAACCGCTAAGAAAGGAAAGCTTCCACAAGGTGAGACTGTACCATCACTCTTCAATTAAGGCAACATCTTAAGGTACTTGACTATCACTTTTATAAGTTTCTCCTTGGTTCTGGCGTTCATATGAATAAAAGAGACAAACATGTATGATTTATAACTCCAAATTAACCAACTCCACAGATTCAGCATGTTTAGTCCCTTAATCTTTGATCCCCACACTCCTAGTCATTGTTGACGGTCCTTAAGTACTAAAATTAATAATCAAATAAACATGAAAAAGGATCAATATGAAACAAACATCAAGAATTAGGGTTTTATCTGACAGAATTCCACGAGCTTTGGTGTTTATCTATTTCTGCAGGGGGTTATCAGAGAATATGGAGAGAAGGCCCACATGTCATGTTTACAACGAGATAATTACGTGCCGCGCAATTTTCTTCAATCTAGAAGAGTCCAGAAGCCATGGGAACGAACGAGAAGGGAATCGGGCTCGGGGGTAGGGCGGCCGCCTAGGGTTGGATCCCAATCAGGACTCTACTTCGGGGCTAAACTCCACCGACCTAAAGGATCAATCTAAACCAAACAATAAATGTCGGTTTGATCTGATGGCCCACATTCACTTGAAGGGACTATAAAACCAAGGCCTCTCCCCCCTGGAGGAGAGAGGAGAAGAGAAGAAATCATTATGCAGAGGTAGCCATCAAAGTTAGGGTTTAGAGCTTCTCTCCCACAGAGAATTAGAATTAGCTACTCCCTAATCCTTCAAGTTTAGAGGTTTGATTAGATGCAATTAGAGAAGTAGAGCACTACGCTCTGGATTCGGATCTTCGGTAATAAAGATTGGTATTATTCATATCTTTCTCTAATTCTTCGTTCTAATTGCATTATGTCTCTAATTATTATGTTCTTAGTTTGCTCTAGTTCTATATTTGATATAGTTCTAATTGATAATGAGTTTATGTATAAGTTTGCAAAGCGCTTAGCTCTTGATGCGAGGGTGTTAGGTGATAGATCACATGTGAGCGTGGTGCTTGGTGTTATTTATCTGCAAATGTATCCTATTGGCCGGGTTGTGTGGTAGTTCGCGATAGTGACAGCTTCGTTGATTCTTATATAGTCCACCCTCCATTGATAGGACAGGCAGAACCAGTATTGTGGAGTAAATCTTGCGATGCTCTAATTTACTTTAGCAATGTTCCTTATACATGAATGAAGAGTCTTTTATGCTATATATGATCTTGTAGATAACTAGAGTAGATTATGACTTAGTAGTTAGTAGATAACTTAGAATCCATTCTCTAGCTAATCCGACATCACCTACATATATGGGGAGTAGTTTATTTTCTAATCGCTGTGTTATTTATCCCTTGAACTTATAATTCATTATCATTATCTTTATGGTTTACCCCCTGCTAAAGTAAGTGACTGTGTGACGAGTTTCTCATTAGTAATCATGTTCTTGCAAGTTTATCTCTAGTCTATGCCTTGATAGATTTTGACCTTATTATAATTTTACCCCTTGTCTTCTTAACCAAAATTATAAATAACGATACCTGGAATACTTATCCTGGTGAAATGCTACAATGAGGTGATTTATCTGTGCGCTTGCGGATAGAATATATTATTTTCTAGAGAGCCTTTACATTTATAAATACCTTTGTACACTCTGGCATCATGCTAGGGATGACAACCTAGTATTCAAGTGGTGTTAGCTAGTGTCAACAAGCATTTCTGGCGCCGTTGCCGGGGAACAAAAGGGTAACACATAGGAACGGTAAGGAAAGCCAGTAAATCAGTCAAGGTTATTCATATAAAATATTAGACTAGACTATAGAGAAATAATTGCATAAAACAGCTACTAAGTGAGAAATCACAACAAGGCACCTCTGCTTTGGCAGGTTCACCCTGTTGTTTTTCTATGTTTATATTTTTATACAGGGTATATCAGGATTGACTTTGGGTGCATTCAACTCTTCGTCATCAGAACCAAAGCAATCAAGAAAGAGAAGAAGAAGCTACCTACCAATTGCTGAAGCTATGGCACAAAAGACCTTGCAAGAATTCTCTGCTCCAAGTCTTGAGAACATTCCAACTGGTCCAAGATTTGCAGTAGAAGAAGGAGTACCCGAGTTTGAGCTCAAGTCAAGCCTCATCAATTTGGTGCAAGCTACACAATTCAGTGGAAAGGCACATGAAGATGCCAGTGCACACTTGCAGAATTTCTTAGAGATTGGAAGCACAATCCACATCAACGGAGTTGACAAAGACGTCATACTGCTTCGCCTTTTTCCATTCTCACTAGAAGGAAAAGCGAGGAAGTGGTTCTAACATCAACAACTGGACAAACTTGTCAGATGCCTTTCTATCAAAGTTTTTCCCTATAGGCAAAACAACTGCCTTAAGAGGAAATATTGTCAGTTTCCAACAACAGAAGACAGAAGCCATTTCAGAAGCATGGGAGCGTTTTCAAGGATACATATCAGGTTGTCCTCACCATGGAATGGCCACATGGTTACTTATGCAGACCTTCTACCATGGATTAACCCAGAAGGCTCATGAGTGCCTAGATGCATCTGCTAAAGGATCATTCTTGGAGCTTACAACTAGAAAAGCAGAGATACTTTTGGATAAGATAGCAGAAAACCAAAGCTGGTTCCAAGATAAAACTCAACAATGTCATCAAACTAAAGAAATACCAGAAGAAGTAAATGCATTATCAACTAAGATGGAAAATTTGCTCCATTGGATTGACCAGAGGGCCAAGTTCAAAGAAGATCAAAGGGCCATTGAGACAGCATACAAATATCAACCAACTTCGAGTCAACCCAATAGCAAAGGTATGAATTCAGGTAATACTTTCAAGCAACTTTCATTAAAAGAGATAATTGCTTAACAAACCAAAATTAATGATGAAGTTAAACAAAGGCTAGATACAAATGAATCATCTCTAAAAGATATACACAATAAAATGGATTTTCTACTAACTGCCTTTGATGAGCAAAACACTCTTAATAAAAGGGTAGAGCTTAAATTAATAAAGATAGCTGCTGCACTGCCTGTTGCTACTAACATTGAGTAGGTAAAGAATATAACTACTAGAGGAGGCAAAGCTACCAGAGATCCCCCATACCCAAAAGAGAAACAAAGAACATCAGCACCAGTGCAACCAGCAGTGATAGAAGAAGAAAGCCCAGTTGAAGCAGAAGATCTGCTACAACCACCAAGAACTGGAGAAATGGGGAAAGATTTTTACGACACCAACTATTTGCCATTTCCTAGAAGAAACAGAGGACTGCAGTCGGATGAGCAGTTTGGTAAGTTTGTAGAGGTCATTCAGAAATTATATGTCAACATACCTCTACTCGATGCCATACAGGTACCTACATATGCAAAGTACATTAGAGATATTCTTAACAAGAAGAGACCACTGCCCACCACTGAGGTTATCAAGCTGAAAGAAGAATGTAGTGCGGCCATCCTCAATATACCACCAAGGAAGAAGGAAGATCCAGGATGCCCCACTATTGACTGCTCGATCAGAAACCAACACTTCAACAATGCACTTTGTGATCTCGGAGCAAGTGTCAGTGTGATGCCAGCATCAGTCTACAAAAAGCTTGAGCATGCGACCCTAGAACCAACATCAATGTGCCTACAACTAGCGGATCAATCGGTTCGACACCCGCTGGGCATCGCCGAGAACATTCGAGTCAAGATCAGAGATTTCCTTGTGCCAGTAGACTTCGTAGTACTAGACATGAGTCCTGACTCAAAAGTGTCCATCATCCTTGGAAGGCCATTTCTGAGCACTGCCAATGCCCACATTGATGTCGGGAAAGGAGAAATCAAGTTCAACATAAATGGACAAGAAGAACACTTCACATTCAAACCCAGACCAGAGAGAGACTCTACAGTGAAGGAAGTTCATGAAGAACCACTGGAGACACTATCTCCGGAGGAAGGTAACTCAGAAGATTAAAAGATTTGGGGGTCCAGCTTGGGGGACCTAAAAATCCCAAACCCTCACCGGGAGGTAAATCGGTATTTATCCGCATTATTAAAATTCTTGCATAATTAATTCTTGCATTAGTCATAGCATCATTATAATAATCAAAAGCCCCATATAAATAATGTTCATGGTGTGTAACAACCCATATTTATTAATTATTGTGGAGGCACAAAAATATTTTCCATTATCATTTTAATTAAGTTTCAATTCTCATAGATTTTTCTGCATTATATTTACTTATATTAATCTTCAAGAAGCATGACCCACACTCCTTGGGTCCCACATGTCATACACCTCACCTCACATACATCCCATCACATAATTTCGTCCACCAATATGTTTCCACTCACCAAACATCTTTCCACCGTCCAACCACCACCAACACAATATTATTCTGCGTGAGATCAAAGCAAGGAAGCAAGTGGAGGAGGCACACCCAGGATGGACACCAGGGGTGGGCGCCCGCCCACCTACCCAGGGCGCCCGCCCTGTTCCCTGCTCAGCCTATAAATGGCCACCTCCAGCTCCCCTTCTCTTCACACACACATTTCAGAAAACCTTGCAAGCTCGTAGTTCTCGGTTTCCAGAGAATAGCTCTGAGTGTGAGAAGGTTGGGAGTTCTTTTGAGTGAGAGAGTGATTATCACCTAGTAAGTAGTGATCCCGTTGTCTAAGCGGAAGTAAAAGTTGTTTAGGGGGAGGCTCTACCAAAATAGAAACTTGTCTTGAACGATTAACCCCTGGACTACTGACATTCCGGACAGCTGACCACTAACATTTTCTCTCACATTTTCCACTAGTTGTCTTTTTGCCAACTTTTGTTTACAGGATGTTCAAGAAGGTGAAGAATGCAGGGAAGGCTCTCAAGAACATTGGTACAAGGAGTTCATCCCGACACTCCTCATAGCCATCAGAGATGAGCGTCGACCCGACACCCACACAAGCTCCATCATCTTCATTAGGTCAGCAAGTCAAGGTCCTTCTCAAGATAGGAGACCTTGAACTGAAGACCCGAAGAGAGAAGGAAGTCTATCAGCAATTGAGGAACAAAGATTTTATTCACACCCCTACTCTTGATCCAATCTTACTACAAGAAACAAGTATGGACACTGAATTTGACTTAATTTTCCAGATGATAGGTTGGACAAATTTTTGGAATATAACTGAGCTAGGTTCTCGTCTTCTCACCCTCGAATTTCTTTGCACTTTACAATACTATGAGGGAGGAATTGTTTTTCGGATGTTCAAACAGGAGATTATGTTGTCTTGGAGAGAACTAAGCGACCATCTTGGTTCCTCTTCAAGATGCATCCTGAACATTGACTCCGACCTACCTAACTTTGAGAGACACCAGTTTTGGAGAGAAATATCCAGAGATAATTTTTATAGTCAAGCCCGAACCAGTGACATGGAACACCCCACTCTTAGGATGTTTCACAAATGGCTTGGGTACAATCTTTTCTATCGTGATGATATTAGGAAAGTAAGAGTAGGAGATTTACAACTTTTATATGCTGCTATTAATAAAGTACCCACATCACCTGTTACACTTTTAGTTTCTCATTGGCTTAGTATACCTAGTCTTCAGGGACCAGTAGGATGTACTTCACTTATCACTCATCTAGCCTTTAATCTTCACTCACTAGAAAACTCATCGTTGGACTTCATAGATGAGTTAAGAATTTATCATGGCTATGACACATTTAGACAGGCTCGGATGTTAAAGAAAGAGGGGAACGTAATGTATATGCTATATGATGATAAAGGCAAGATTCGGTTACCTAACCTGAACCTTGGCCTCTATGTTGTTCAAAACTTTTTGATTGAGATTGCAGCAACACCAGTAAACCAGAGAACTCCACAGCGAGTGGCATCTGAAAGGATGACCACCCACCGAGAACGCACCTGGTATGGAGCTGATCCCGGACCAGAAGAAGCAGGGCACCTGCATTATTGCGATTACAACCCCCGAGTCCTTCGAGACCCATGGGTTCCTCATGCGCAACCACAAGAGCCAACAGAGGAGACATGGCCGGAGAGCCAAGATCACCAGTGGGGAAACCCGCCTTTTCATATGGGTAGGTACTCCACTGATCCATATGGAGCTTCAGGATCCAGACCTCTGCCCCAATTTGATGCAGGACGATACTCCGACGCCTCCTACGCTTTCACGAATGACTACTATCAAGAGGCCGGTGCTTTCTTCACTCGTACTGACAACACTCTCCTCGACATCCAGAACACGCAAGCAGAACATGGAAGACTCCTGGAAGAGCAACAAAAATGGAACTAGGACCATGCCGCTGCAGTACAAGAGCTGAGACAAGATACAACAACAATGAACGACAACATCACAACTATGATGCGGTTCTGGAATATCGGGTAAGATCGACAACAACATCCAGCTTGGGGGAGTTCCTCCCCAATTTATCAAGTAAGTTTTTATTTGCTCTTCTTATTTATTCTATTCTGTCTTTGTTTTATCTATCTTATAGAGAAAAAAACTTAGAAAACCAAATAAATATTTTCTTGCTTTAATTTACTACACTTTATAAACATGAAAACAAAATAAAAAGAGTGTGTAGATAAGTGTGCTTTATTTATCTGCTAAGTTTAATCTCTAGAAAAACAAAAAGACCAAAAAGATGCATGATGGAAATGATGAACAGTTGCTCTGTTTGCTTACTTTCAAGTACATAGCTTTTATATTAGAATTCTTCCAGGAATTACTAAAACTGAAATTACTATCTATGGGAATCATAAAACTAAAGTTTAGGTAAGTGAAGGACATAATATAAAGTTTGAGTTGTTGTTTATCTTGTTCCTACTACACTAAGTTCTGGAGATTTATTTTGGAAACTTACAAATCACATGATGAGTTCCTAGCATAACAAACTACCTACCACAGCCATACCTGCTATAACATCTTTTACTATATTTACATTGAGTTTGATCGAGCTGTGCCTTAGGAGCTTTTCATGTGGTTAAATTAAGATATTCACTTGCACACATCTACTACACCATCCACCACCACTTATTAAAAATGGCTAAAAATAATATTATCACTCACTGTCCCAAATATTGTTATTCTCTCTCTCTAAAAAGATTCAATGCAGAAGAGGCATGGGTTATGCAAAAATATGCGAGGAAATAAAAAGGGGCAAGTGCCCGAAACCTCGGAAAAGAAAAAAAAGTGAGACGAGAGCTAAAAATGCCCACTTGAGCGGAAAAAATGGACAAGTGTCCGACAGTAAAATTAGAGGTATCTACTACCCACCTAAAAAAAGAAGAAAAAGAAAGAAAAGATAGCCCATGTTCTCCCAAAGCAAAGATCAAAGAGGAGGAGAGATAGCAATATGAGGAGCAATGAGAAGTAAGTTTTATTATCACTTATATATCTTCACCATCACTATCATTTACTCCGCCACACATGCACATCTTGATTTAATTATATGCTGAGTTCCTTTGGATCCATGCCTTGATTAGACAACATATGTATGAGCTGTTTTTCACTCCTATGAGCTCCACTTAAATATTCCATTAGCTATAGGTAAGTGACATTATGGTAAGGATCCATAAATACCACATATAGAGAGACTTGAGAGAATCATTGCTAGGAACTCTGAGTTTTATTTTGAAAACTTATGAAAAACTCTGGAACAAAGGTGAAGTATAGACAGGAGAAATAGTGCTTGACTTCTTTCGATCACTTAAAACTTAAGTGCAGGTACTAAGCTCCATAACACTTCACTATAATCTGGAAGAATTTTTATGTAAAAGCATGTGTGCCTGTCAGGAAAGAAAACATCAAAGCAACTCCTGATCCGTCTGAGTTTAGCTATTTGCTCAGGGACGAGCAAAGGGTAAGCTTGGGGGAGTTTGTTGACGGTCCTTAAGTACTAAAATTAATAATCAAATAAACATGAAAAAGGATCAATATGAAACAAACATCTAGAATTAGGGTTTTATCTGACAGAATTCCACGAGCTTTAATGTTTATCTATTTCTGCAGGGGGTTATCAGAGAATATGGAGAGAAGGCCCACATGTCATGTTTACAACGAGATAATTACGTGCCGCGCAATTTTCTTCAATCTAGAAGAGTCCAGAAGCCACGGGAACGAACGAGAAGAGAATCGGGCTCGGGGGCAGGGCGGCCGCCCACCCCCCTTGGGCGCCCGCCCAGGGTTGGATCTCAATCAGGACTCTACTTCGGGGCTAAACTCCACCGACCTAAAGGATCAATCTAAACCACACAATCAATGTCGGTTTGATCTGACGGCCCAGATTCACTTGAAGGGACTATAAAACCAAGGCCTCTCCCCCCCCTGGAGGAGAGAGGAGAAGAGAAGAAATCATTATGCAGAGGTAGCCATCAAAGTTAGGGTTTAGAGCTTCTCTCCCACAGAGAATTAGAATTCAAGTTTAGAGGTTTGATTAGATGCAATTAGAGAAGTAGAGCACTACGCTCTGGATTCGGATCTTCGGTAATAAAGATTGGTATTATTCATATCTTTCTCTAATTCTTTGTTCTAATTGCATTATGTCTCTAATTATTATGTTCTTAGTTTGCTCTAGTTCTATATTTGATATAGTTCTAATTGATAATGATTTTATGTATAAGTTTGCAAAGCGCTTAGCTCTTGACGCGAGGGAGTTAGGTGATAGATCACATGTGAGCGTGGTGCTTAGATGTTATTTATTTGCAAATGTATCCTATTGGTCGGGTTGTGTGGTAGTTTGTGATAGTGACAGCTTCGTTGATTCTTATATAGTCCACCCTCCGTTGATAGGATAGGCAGAACCGGTATTGTGCAGTAAATCTTGCGATGCTCTGATTTACTTTAGCAATGTTCCTTATACATGAATGAAGAGTCTTTTATGCTATATATGATCTTGTAGATAACTAGAGTAGATTATGACTTAGTAGTTAGTAGATAACTTAGAATCCATTCTCTAGCTAATCCGACATCACCTACATATATGAGGAGTAGTCTATTTTCTAATCGCTGTGTTATTTATCCCTTGAACTTATAATTCATTATCATTATCTTTATGGTTTACCCCCTGCTAAAGTAAGTGACTGTGTGACGAGTTTCTCATTAGTAATCATGTTCTTGCAAGTTTATCTCTAGTCTATGCCTTTATAGATTTTGACATTATTATAATTTTACCCCTTGTCTTCTTAAGCAAAATTATAAATAACGATACCTAGAATACTTATCCTGGTGAAATGCTACAATGAGGTGTTTTATTTGTGCGCTTGCGGATAGAATAGATTATTTTCTAGAGAGCCTTTACATTTATAAATACCTTTGTACAGTCTGGCATCATGCTAGGGATGACAACCTAGTATTCAAGTGGTGTTAGCTAGTGTCAACAGTCATATGAGCTAAAATGTTGCATATTTAATCTTTGGGAAGATATAAAGAAAAAGACATATATATAGATAGATTATCTTTCCATTAGGTTGAGCGATCTGATCCGGCAAATGTTTGAAATACTACACTCATGAACTTATCATTCATTAACTTTGTCTTGCTCACCATGCTTAAGGTTAGAGAAGAACAAATACACTTTTGGTTCTGTTGGTGTTTTTCACCAACAGGGCCCATGCACTTGATCTCTGCCTTGTCTCTATGAGCAGGTACACTATGAGCACAAACACACTGAGCAAGATACTGCCAATGCCGCACTTTGAACTGCTGGGCAAACAAAGAACATGGGTGACACCGTATTAAGAGGTGCAGACGGCAAGGTCCACACCTGAATCAAATGACGCACTTGAAGAATGAACACGGTGAGAAGTCTTGTTCACAAGACTTAAAACATTGAATCCTCGCCGAAAGGTAAAGTCAGTAGTTATCTATATTTATCCTTTCTGCATTCCCTTTTTCCTTTAATTACTTACTTTCCTTAAATAGCTTATTAGTTAATCATGCTATCTTGAAAAGAAAATAAAAATATTAAAAATACTAAGCCCCATGTGAGTATGCTCGTGGCATAAAACCCATAAGTACATTCACTGTGGTGGCGTAAAAATAAAATAAATATATTCCTATTCTATAGAAATGAAATATAAAAATAAATTTATGATCCTACCAAAGAGAGTAATATTTATTAGAGGAAGCTCAACATGATAAAGGCAAAGAGATTTTTATACTAACACTTAACTAGTTCCACAAAGCTTTGTTGTCTATTTGAGCTCCACAGAATTCAAGGATCAAAAAAGACTAGCAGACGGAGGACATCCTAATCGCTGTGAGGGTGCTGCCGACATTCAAATACACCTCCATCACCTGCTAGCTACATTAGAAGAAATTACGTCAAAATCCAGCTTGGGGGAGAGCACCCCCATTTATCCAGCTAAGTGTTTCTACTCGCGTTTATACTTTACTCAAATAATAAAAAGATGCATAATCATAAAAACCCAAATAAAGATTTTATGCTTATATATATGCTTAGTTTGCTAAATAAATAAATAAATAAAGTTTGCTATGAACCCTCATGATAGGAATGATGAATAGTTGCTCTGCCATGACTAGTTCTCAAAATTAAAATCTCTCTCAAAGTTTAGGCATGACTGTTATGAATTAAGATTTGCTCTAAACCTAAACTCGTGGGAAGAGTACTTGATCTAAAGTCTAAGTCGTTAACGGATATGATATGGGAAGGTTGAGCTGCTGTTTATCTATTCCTAGAGATGCTAGAATTCTGGAGAATTTTATTTTTGAAAATCTTTAAAATGTTGCATGATGGGTTCCTGTATGATGAGAGTTTAAAATCCTACCACAGCCACATATACATGCTTATGAGACTATGAACCATACATTTACTTTTTACTGCTTATGAGCATTGAGTGTGGTCAAGCTATGTAGACCCTTAGGAGCTTGTCATGCGGTTATAATCAAGATTCACTTGCACGTCCACTCATACATGCTGCTTCTACTCCAGAAGTATGCATCCACATACATCCACTCATTTCCATCTCGAGATTCACCCAAAATTATTCTACTCCTATCCAGGAGAGAATAGCCAACAACATTATCCTATCCCTGTTATTCCCCGTGAAATAAATGCTCGAGCTATTTTGGTTACTACCACTTGCTACATTATTCCAGGAGGGTGAGTGCTCTGAAAAAAAGAAGAAAAATACGAGAAAATAAAAAGGGGCAAGTGCCCGGAACCTCGAAAGAAAAAAAGAAAAAGTGAGACGAGAGGTAAAAATGGACAAGTGTCCGACAGTAGAATTAGGGGTACAAGATACCCACCTGAGAGAAAAGAAAAAAAATATATAGAGCGTCTCATTCCTCTCAAAAACCTTCAAAGTGCAAGAAAGGTATGTATCCCCTCAAAAGAGCAAAAGTAGAATTAGACTTTCACCATTATTTTCACCATTATCACCATCATCACCATACACCATTCATCCGCCACACATGCACATCTTGGTTTGACTTATTGACTTGTTTCTCTGGATCCATAGTTTGACTATGTAATAAATGTCTTGTAAGTATGTATTAGCTGTCTCCCACCTATGAGCTCCAGATATCAAACCTTATTAGAGTAGGGTGAGAGAGAAGGCAATATCACTATGCCTCATACCACAAATACTACATACTTTGAGAGAAGGCGTATATTATCACTGCCTTGGTAAGGATCCAGAAATACCACAAAAGAGAGACTAGAGAGAGTCATACAAGGAATCTCTGAGTTTTATTTGAAAATCTACAAAAACTCCAGAGCTATAGTTGATCAAAGAACAAGAGATATGGTGCTTGACTAGACTGTTCTATCTTTTAACTACTCAAGACGGAAGAGACGGTTACAAGTCCCATGGTAAAAGGTAAAGTAAGTAAGTTTTAAGTCTTGACAGTTTACCCTAGAGATGAGATCTTGTTTAAATGCATGTGTACCTTTAAGGCATAA
Source organism: Sorghum bicolor (assembly GCF_000003195.3). NCBI lineage: Eukaryota > Viridiplantae > Streptophyta > Magnoliopsida > Poales > Poaceae > Sorghum > Sorghum bicolor. The sequence continues at coordinate 39,462,031 of NC_012875.2, forward strand.
AACCACTCCAGAAACTCTTGAGTCCATCATTGCTCAGGGACGAGCAAGAGGTAAGCTTGGGGGAGTTGTTGACGGTCCTTAAGTACCAAATATAATCAGCAAATAAAGAAAGAAAAGGATCCAAATACAACCAACATCTAAACTTAGGGTTTTATCTGACAGAATTCCACAAGTTTTGGTGTTTGTCTATTTCTGTAGGGGGTTATCAGGAAATATGGAGAGAAGGCCCACATGTCGGGTTTACATAGAAATATTAACGTGCCGCGCAATTTGCTATCATCTAGAAGACTCCAGAAGCCACGGGAATGAAACGGAAGCCGAGAGGGCTTAGGGACAGGGCGCCTGCCCAAGTCCTTAGGGCGCCCGCCCACCTATTTCGGCCAATCACGCTCAATCTCGCGGATTATGCTCCACCGACCTAAAGGATCAAGAATAACCGTTCAATCAATGTCGGTTTGATCCGACGGCCCAGGTTCACTTGAGGGGGCTATATAACCAAACCCCCTGGCCCCTCGAGGAGGCACCCCTTGATCATTATTCATTATTCATAGACAGAGCAAAAGCTAGGCTTTAGAGATGAGAGCTCTCCTCTCTTCTCTAAACTAGAGTAGATCTAGATAGTAGCGAGATGGAGAGTGAAGGAGGATTAGAGGAGAGGCCGGCCTGTCGGTTCTTCCTCCAGTTGTACTTCGTCATGATCAAGCTCTAATCAAGCTTGCTCATGGGATGACTCTGGTAATCTACTTCTAATTCATTATGCAATTACTAATCATGTATGTTCTGGTTCACAAATCTTTTGAGTACTTCTAATCTATAGGACCCTATAGGTTAGAGTTGTAGTATAGGTGTAAGCGTGGTGCTTAGACCTAATTACTTGTGGATATCCCCTGTCTAGCTGGATCGTGTGGTAGGCCGCGTAGGTGACAGTTACGTTGGTCCTCTGTAGTCCACCTCTCGTTAGCAGGACGGGTAGGGTTTATCGGCCTATGGATAAGCATTCTTTGTGGTGTATTCTTATCACGTGGTTCGTCCCAGACATAGACATACCCCTTTGAAGTAGAGAAACCATAGTTATCCTCTCTATTCTGCTACCATCGCCCATATACTAGAATTGCTCTACTCTCTATTCCCATATTATCACTCACTGTTATCTTACCTTTAATATTGTTCTTATTCAATTCTACCATCTTTTCTATTTACACTTATATATTTATCTTGGTTAAGTTAGAGCGTAGTTGGTTCTCCCGTTTCCCTGTGGATACGATAAAACCTTTAACCGGGTAAAAGCTATAACGGTATCCGTGCGCTTGCGGATTATCTGTGTGCGTATAAATACCATAGTACACTCTAGTGCCATGCTGGGATGACAACCTAGTATTCAAGTGGTGTTAGCAAGTGTCAACAACCATCATCCTCTCCACCATCTTCATGTTCTACACACTTATGCCTCATGGCTAAGGGTGATGGGAAGGTACAAAGTGAGGATGAGAGTAGTGAGAGTGAAAGTGAATTTGAGTCACCTTCTTATGATGAACTTGTGCACTTGCTAAATAAATACACGAAAATCATAAGAAAGACAAGAAATGAAAATGATAAGCTAGAAAATGAAAATGAATCTCTTCTTGCAAAGCTTAAATCTAGTGATGAGCTTAGAGACCAAAATGAGATCATGACCACCAAACTCAAGGAGCTCAAACTCTCTCTAAAAGAGCTCAAAGATAAACATGATAAACTTGAGAGTGTGCATGGAGCTCATTACTAGACATAGAGCTTTGAAGGAAGAGTTCACCACTCTAAAAGCAAACAATGACAATCTTGAGCTAGTTTATGATCTTGCTATTAGTGAAACACATGTTGCTACTAACCATGTTGCTAAGCTTGATGTAGCCACATCTTGTGATGACTTACTTGTGCAGAGCATTAGCAAATGTGTTGGTTGCAAAGGCAAGAATGTGGTAGTGGCCGAGAGCTATGAGGACACTATCATGATTGTTGATATTTGGTAACGCAATCAGGAATTAATCCGCAAGTGCATGGATATCAGTGAGCACTTCACCCGGGATGTTATCGAGAGTATCGTATTTATATTTTTACCACTAGGAGAAAGCTTGCATCTGACTAACCCGGTCTATTACTACTAACCTTTAGGCTACAAACAATGTGATTCGATGTGAGCGATGTATAGAGAAGACTACAATTGTACTCTCGTTCTAACCTTGGTAAGGATGATCTACTGTTCTGTTGGGGAGGCTTACGGAATCTAGACACCACAAAGGATGTTCCACGCACACCTATAAACCCTATCGATCCTGCTAACGGGATATGGGCTACAAAGGTAACTCGGAAATGTCACGTTCCTTGCTACTACCACAGTCCTGCTAGTCAGGGGATATCTATGAGTATCCTAGCCCAAACACCACGTTTACGCTAGAGATGATTACTCTAAATTCTACTCGAAGAGATCAAAGTAAACTCATAAACCAAAGAATAATAAAACAAAGAACTTACTAGAATTTAGAAGTCGAAATACTGAAGAATCCTAGGAGCAAGCCTCGGGTTAGGAGACTTGATCCCGCAGGTACAACCTCGGAGTAGACACCGAGAGGCCGGGCTTCCTCCGATCTACACCTCCACTCTATCTCTCTCAATCTAGTAGAACTAGTCTACTCTCACATTGGATGCTACGCCCTATGAGGTGGGAACCCTAAGGAACCTCTCTCTCTGAATCCTCTCTGGAAAATATGCTAATGAATAATGGGATTCTCTTCCTCTCCAGGGGCTAGGGGCCTTGCTTATATAGCCTTTTCAAATGAATCTAGGCCGTCGGATCAAATCGACATTGATTGAACGGTTCTCCTTGATCCTTTAGGTCAGTGGAGCATAATCCGTGAGGTTGAACATGATTGGCCACTAGAGGTCGGCGGGCACCCAAGGGGGAGGGCGGGCGCCCTGCCCTCGGGCCCGATCGACCTCCCGTTTGTTCCCATGGTTTCTGGACTCTTCTAGATGTTGAATAATCGTGGTGCACGTTAATATCTGTATGTAAACCCGACGTGTGGGCCTTTCTTCCATATTTCCTGATAACCCCCTGTAGAAATAGATAAACAACAAAACTCGTGGAATTCTGTCAGATCAAACCCTAATTCTAGGTGTTGCTTGTATATTGGTCCTTTTCCTTGTTTATTTGATGATTCAAATTGGTACTTAAGAACCATCAACAAATACCCCCATACTTAGACTTTTACTCGTCCTTGAGAAAAGGATGGTTAAGAAAAATATCTGGGGTTAAAACATTGTAAAGCATTCTCTTCATACCTGCAGGGTGTTGAAATCCACTATGTACCGTAGTCAGGGAAATATATGGTCAAGAGCAGAGGTCCTTTCTTCTTAATCCTGTCACTTGGAGTTTTTGTATATTTTTGAAAAGAAATTTAGCATACCTTTATCCTCATAGGTGCTCTCAGATCACTCATTTATCTTTTATATATCTCACTGAGGCTGTTTTAATTTGCAAAAATTCTCAAGCATTCTTACCTTGTATTTATCGCCTGATCAAAACGGGATCCGAGGAAAGGAATGTCATACTCTTAGATCGAAGACTTTGGAAATTAAAAACTTTTCAACTCTTACTGGCATATTGCTTATTAGAGGGACCATGGGCTATCATTTTCTTCTCTCTTTTTTTTTCAGGTGGATACCGAGGTACCCCTAATTCTACTACCGGACACTTGTCCATTTTTTTCTACGAGGTTGTCGAACACTTGCTCCTTTTTATTTCCTTGAAATATTCATATTTTTGCATAGCCCATGCCTCTAACGCAATAATACTTCGAAAGAGTGAATCTTTCTGAATAGATGTCTTGATCTTAGGAGTATGATAAATCTCTCAACAAGGGTCTAGCTCATTTTGAACAAACTTAATACAGAGTAGATAGCTTTTATAATTATCATAATTTTCAAGTTTAACAGGCATATAAAACATCGAGGAGGGTAGCTAGAATTTTTGAGGATTTTGAAATAAATTCTCCAAGCATCAATGATATCAAGAATAAGATACTCATACTCTACCATCTCATATTCCACAGTGACTTAAGTAACACAGGGTTTTTAAATGATTTTTAATAATTTCAAGTTTTCAGGAAATATCACAGAGTGAGATTAATCATGATTAGAAACATTTTGATCTTGTTAATTTATCATGTCGGAGACAATATTCTGCACGAACCAATATATACGTGTATGTATAACATGTGCAGAGTATGTACCTGAATCGTGGAATGATGTAGTCGAAGTGTGTTTGGCATGTCGAGGGATCTCCCCCATACTTGTTTTCTGCTTTCTTACATAAAAATAAAGTAGAGACACACAAGACATAATAATAATAATAACCTTTATTAATCTTGAGGCATTTATTACAACTGACTAATAACGAACTGAAGCTAATAATAGATTTAAGCTGAATCTAAAGATAAATAACTAAGATATACTACCTCAAGATCTAATCTAGATAACTTAGCGGCGCTCTAACTCCCTGATCTTCTTATTAGCACTAGCAAGATCATGCTTAAGACCTAGTATAACAGTGTTTTGGTTAGAGAGCTGCCTATTGATGGAGTTAAGTGAGGACTGTAGCTCTATGATGACCTTGTCTAGCCTACGAACGTCCTCATCTACATCTGCTATAGTCTTGCGGCGCTTAGGAGGTGTCTCAAGAGTGTTGAGAGCGTGCTTCGGGGCTGCCTTTGGAGGGATGAAACGGACTTTGGCTGCTTTAATCCCCTCGAAGTAAGGCCTCTCCTCCTCCGTAGTGTAGCGGATGCTGCTGATCTCACCGCTCCGGTTGGTCTTGACTCCAACGACCCACTCATTGGGCCTAGGTGGCAGGATCCTCGTGCCGGCTGGCACGTTGACGGTGGCCTCCTTCTAGGCTAATGGTCCCTTGAGAAGTAGGGGCTGCAGCGGTGCGGTGAGAACTGGTTGAGCATGGTAGGATTGGGTGGAGCTGCGCTGGTGTGATGACATGGCTGCTAGCTATCGCTCTGTGTTGGCCAGGACGAGAGCGTAGGCGTCGGGGTCGTCCTTGGGCTTCTTGTTGAGGTCGAAGGGGACGACCTCCCAATTGTCGTGGAACTCTTCGGCCATTGGAGCAGCGAGGGACTAAGCAAGCTCTAATTGAAGAAGGAGAGAAGGATTGAATAAATTGGTGTTGAAAACTGACGTCAGGGGTCTGTTTATATAGGGGTCAAAAAGTGTCTCTAGGGTTTGCTCGGGCTACTCCCGCCGCCATGCGTGCGAAACATTCCATTTGCAAGATTATTTAGTTTACCATAAATGGGTTTATCGCGACAGAGGAAATCGGGACTGAGAGGAGGCAGGGGCTGGGCGCCCGCCCTCATCATCAGGGCGCCCACCCTGTGCGTGGCTCCTCTGTGGGCCCGCTTCCTCAAGCATGCTTCTAGACGCAAACTTTATTCGAAAAATATATACGTGGTCCTAAAACGTCAGATTAAAAAGGTCGGGCTCTAATTTTCCATAAGAAGGTAAAAATGGATTACGTCTATTTTTTCTAATTCTTTATTAGGCTCAAAAAATAATTTAAGACGTTGACCAATTACCTTAAATAACGTACCTTCTTCATTTTGAAGTGTGATAGCTCTGTGGGGTGATGAAATAATTACCTTGAATGGTCCTTCCCATTTACTCCAGAGTTTTCCATGCCCGAAAAGCCTTACCCTGGAATTAAAAAGTAATACCTTATCTCCGGGTGCGAACTCCTTCTTCTTGATCCTCTTGTCATGCCACCTTTTGACTCTTTCTTTGTAGATCTTCGAATTGTGATATGCTTTCTCTCGCCATTCTTCCAATTCTAATAGTTGCATTCTTCTATGATCTTCAGCGACATCTAGGTCCATATCCCATCTCCTTATGGCCCAGTGTGCTTTGAATTCTAGTTCAACAGGTAGGTGACAAGTTTTACCGTACACTAATTGGTATGGGGACATTCCAATTGGGGTCTTGTATGCTGTCCGGTATGCCCAGAGTGTATCGCGTAACTTGTCCTTCCATGCCGTTCTCATCTTATTGACTGTTTTCTGAAGAATATTCTTGATTTGCTTGTTGGAAGTCTTTGCTTGGCCACTTGTCTGAGGATGGTAGGGAGTAGCGATGTTGTGACAGATTCCATGTTTTGATAGATAGTGCTTGAAGCTTTTGTCGATGAAGTGTGCTCCTCCATCACTTATCACTACTCTGGGGACTCCAAATCTTGGAAATATAACTTCTTCAAATATCCTCTTTGAATTGATGTTGTCGGCGTGCTTGCAAGGTAGTGCCTCTACCCACTTGGAGACATAGTCAACTGCCACCAAGATGAACTCACACTTCTTTGATGGGGGAAATGGACCCATGTAGTCTATTCCCAGACATCAAAGAGCTCAATCTATAGGTTGTTGGTGAGTGGCATGGCATCCCTTGTGTTTATGTTTCCATGCCTTTGACATGGCCCACATCTTCTGATATATTGCTTCGTGTCTTCATACATTGTAGGCCAGTAGAATCCACACTGCCAGATCTTTGAATGTGTACGTAATGCTCCATAATGACCTCCGTATGGTGATGAATGACATGTGTCGATGATCTTCCATCCTTCCTCGGTGGTCACACATCTCCTGAGTAAGCCATCAGAGCATACTAGAAAGAGGTATGGCTCATCCCATATATGTGAACGACTTTCTTGAATAAGCTTCTTCTTGTTTGCTTCTGGTGGCACATACCCTGAAACCATAAAATTAACAATATCTGCATACCAGGGGTCAGACCTATTAATCCCGTAGAGCATGTCGTCCCAGAGTGAATCATTGATGGGAGTTTCTTGTGGATTCTTAAAATACATTCTAGACAAGTGATCAACAATAGAATTTTCTACTCCCTTTTTATCTTTTATTTCCAAGTCAAATTCTTGAAGTAATAAGATCCATCTAATCAGGTGAGGTTTAGCATCTTTTTTAGTGAGCAGATATTTTAGTGCAGCATGATCAGTGTAAACAATTATTTTCGCTCCAACTAAATAAGATCTAAATTTATCAATGGCAAAGACAACGGCCAGAAGCTATTTTTCAGTGGTTGCATAATTAAGTTGAGCTCCTGTCAAAGTTTTACTGGCATAAGCAATTGCATGATGCTTCTTATTTTTAGTTAGTCCCAAAACTGCCCCCACACCATAATCACTAGCATCACACATAATTTCAAAAGGCAACGACCAATCAAGGGGTTGAATGATTGGTGTAGAGATGAGTGCATTCTTTAATAAATTGAAAGATGTTAGGCATGCATCATCAAATTCGAAAGGAGCATCCTTGGCTAGCAAAAGAGTAAGTGGTCTAGCAATAAATGAAAAATATTTTATGAATCTGCGATAAAAACCAGCATGGCCAAGAAAGCTTTGAATTCTTTTTATATTCACAGGTGGAGGTAGTTGTTCAATTACTTCAATTTTAGCTTTGTCTACCTCAATACCTCTTTCAGACACTAGGTGTCCCAGCACTATTCCTTCCCTAACCATAAAATGACATTTTTCCCAATTAAGCACTAAGTGCTTTTCTTCACATCTTTGCAAAACCTTGTCTAAGTTTTCAATACAACTATCAAAAGTTTTTCCATATACAGAGAAATCATCCATGAAAACTTCCATAATCTCTTCAATCATATCAGAAAATATAGACATCATGCATCTTTGAAAAGAAGCTGGTGCATTACATAACCCAAAAGACATTCTACGGTAAGCATAAATTCCGTATGGGCATGTAAAAGTGGTTTTGCTTTGATCATCGGGATAGATCGGGATCTGGTGATACCCTGAATATCCATCTAAGAAACAAAAGAACGAATGGTTTGCTAACCGCTCTAACATCTCATCTATGAAAGGTAAAGGAAAATGATCCTTTTTCGTGGCTTTGTTCAGTTTTCTATAGTCTATGCACATCCGCCACCCTGTGACGGTGCGTTGCGGAATTAGCTCGTTCTTTTCATTCGTAACGATAGTCATGCCTCCCTTTTTAGGCACAACTTGGACTGGGCTCACCCACTCACTGTGCGGCACAGGATATATAATCCCTGCATGCAGCAACTTTATAACTTCCTTTTTTACTACCTCTGTCATCGCGTTGTTTAGTCTACGTTGGGGCTCTCGAGAAGGTGAAACAGAAGGATCTATCGGAATATGATGAGTACAAATCATAGGACTGATTCCTGTAAGATCTTGGAGTGAGTAGCCGAAAACTGAGTAACGTTTCTCAAGAATGGTCATCAATCGCAGATTTTGCTCCTGAGTGAGTTTATCACTAATGATTACAGGAAATTCTGGATTATTGTTTAGGAAAGCATAGGTAAGACCGGGTGGTAAAGTTTTAAGCTCTATGGGAGGTCTAGGTGTTTCTGCAAACTCATCTAAGGGTTCAGGTTCAAAAGGTTCGACCTCTTCTTTTGTGAAGAAAGGAGCTTCCTCTTCTAAGTCTGGTTCATCTAAAAGCTCTAGAGATGTAGCCTTTACCTCCTCCATAGGATCAGGCAAAAGATATGACTCGATCTTATTATTTAAGGAGTGAGAAATCGTTATTGGAAATTTAAAAGTTTTTCCAAAAGAAATGTGTAGCTTTCCAGTATGACCTTCATAAAGGAGTCTTCTAAAAGGTTGTCCTATCAATATGTCAAAGTCCCATGTATCAAAGATATAGAAGTTCAAACGAACCATAGAGCCTTCTACCAATAAGGGTAGGACATTAATAATTCCAAGACTAGGGATTAATCGTCCCGAAGATTCCTTTATGACCTTTGTTGTGGGGGTTAAGACCTAATTTTTAAATAATTTAAGTCCAAAAGATTCAGACATGATGTTGATCCCCACAATAGGATTATAGAGAGCATCAAATTACTCAGAATCATAAGCACAGTGTATGGTTATAGGAGGTGTGTCCAAACGGACCACATCAGAGAAAAGCTCTGACTCCTCCAACCATTCGCTACACATGACTGCGATAAGCTCTCTTAATTGATGTTCAGTTGGCAAACAAATGCTAAAATAACCGTTTTGGGGTCTGTCAATAGAATGGTAGTTTGAAATGTTTCCAAAATCAGCAAAAAGATCAAATTCTATATCCAGCATGAAATCAGGTGGTGGAATTTCTTCCTTTTGTGGCTCAGAACTGGGGATAGCTAAAGTAGATGGAGAATTTGGCAGAGTATCTACTTCGGCTTCGTGGGTTTCATCATGAAGGGTATTATCCATCTCAGCTTCTAGGATTCTATCTAGGATTGCTCTAGCGTCATCAGTACGGATGCGAAAGAAAGAACCTCTAGACATTGTATGTAGCATTTGTTTATGATCTTTCTGAAGACCTCGAAAAAAGGGAAATAAAAGAACAGGGTCTTCAAGATTAAGGTTTGGACCAGATTCTAAAAGAGCAGAAAAACGTTTCCAGGATTTTCCCAAAGTTTCATTATCTTTTTGTTTAAAAGATAGGACTTCGAGTCTAAGGTCGCCGATACGGTCGAGGGAATAAAAATCTTGACAAAAGTTGGCTCGTAAGACTCCCCATTCACCTCATTGTTGACTTACCTTCTGACTATACCATTGTCTAGCTTCTCCCCTTAAAGAAAAGGAAAAGGCTTCCAACGTAAAGTTTTATCACAAATGCCTTCAATGTGAAGACAATCACATGTTTGCTCAAAATCTCTAATATGAAGGTAAGGGTTTTTGTCTTCCTTTCCTGAAAAGGATAGGTTTCGAATCATGGCAATCAACCTTGAACTTAATCTATACAGGGATGTTTGGATAGGCTGTGATGACTCCCATGGTAAAAGGTCAGTTTCCGAAGGTGTTGCAAATTGATAGATCGATTTAGAATCTTGGTTTTCCATAAGGTAAGAGTAAAGAAAATAAAGAATATAAAAAGATAAGAAAAGATAAAAGTATAAATACAAGCTAGTAGTAAGACTCAAGGTTATCTCAGCAAACCGTCCTTCTCCCCGGTAATGGCGCCAGAAATGCTTGTTGATATTTGGTAACGCAATCAGGAATTAATCCGCAAGCGCACGGATATCGGTGAGCACTTCACCCGGGATGTTATCTAGAGTATCGTATTTATATTTTTACCACTAGGAGAAAGCGTGCATCTGACTAACCCGGTCTATTACTACTAACCTTTAGGCTACAAACTATGTGATTCAATGTGAGCAATGTATAGAGAAGACTACAACTGTACTCTCATTCTAACCTTGGTAAGGATGATCTACTGTTCTATTGGGGAGGCTCACGGAATCTAGACGCCACAAAGGATGTTTGACCCGCACCTATAAACTCTATCAATCCTGCTAACGGGATATGGGCTACAAAGGTAACTCGGAAATGTCACATTCCTCGCTACTACCACAGTCCAGCTAGTCAGGGTCAAGGGATATCTATGAGTATCCTAGCCCAAACACCACGTTTATGCTAGAGATGATTACTCTAAACTCTACGTGAAGAGATCAAAGTAAACTCATAAACCAAAGAATAATAAAACAAAGAACTCACTAGAATTAGAAGTTGAAATCCTGAAGAATCCTAGGAGCAAGCCTCGGGTTAGGAGACTTGATCCCGCAGGTACAACCTCGGAGTAGACACCGACAGGCCGGGCTTCCTCCGATCACACCTCCACTCTATCTCTCTCAATCTAGTAGAACTAGTCTACTCTCACATTGGATGCTACGCCCTATGAGGTGGGAACCCTAAGGAACCTCTCTCTCTGAATCCTGTCTAGAAAATATGCTAATGAATAATGGGATTCTCTTCCTCTCCAGGGGCTAGGGGCCTTACTTATATAGCCTTTTCAAATGAATCTGGTCCGTCGGATCAAACCGACATTGATTAAACGGTTCTCCTTGATCCTTTAGGTCTGTGGAGCATAATCCGCGAGGTTGAATGTGATTGGCCACCAGAGGTGGGCGGGCGCCCAAGGGGGGAGGGCGGGCGCCCTGCCCCCGGGCCCGATCGACCTCCCGTTCATTCCCGTGGCTTCTGGACTCTTCTAGATGTTGAATAATCACGGTGCACGTTAATTTCTCTATGTAAACCCGATGTGTGGGCCTTTCTTCCATATTTCCTGATAACCCCTTGCAGAAATAGATAAACAACAAAACTCGTGGAATTCTGTCAGATCAAACCCTAATTCTAGGTGTTGCTTGTATATTGGTCCTTTTCCTTGTTTGTTTGATGATTAAAATTGGTACTTAAGAACCATCAACAATGATCAATGAAGAAAATGCAAAGATCAAGTGTGAGAATGAGAAGCTCAAGAAAGAGTTGCAAGAGCAAGCCAAGCACAACACCATGGTGATTGAGTCACTTGATCAAGACAAGAACCTTGCTTATGAGAACAAGAAGCTCAAAGAAGAGAATCAATATCTCAAGCTTGGTTTGTTGTATGACAAGCAAGAAGAGGATGAGTCCTTCATCTTGGAAGAGTTAGAAAGCAAGAATGACCCAATCATCAAGAGGCTAACTCAAGAGAACAACAAGCTCAAGCTAGAGAAGGAGCATCTCACCAAGGGGTTAGCCAAGTTCACTAGAGGGAAGGACCTACAAAGTGAGCTCTTCATGAACACCATCATGATGATGGACAAGAGTGGAATTGGCTACAAGGCTCAACAAAGCAAGCTTATCAAGTCATAAGCAATTCATGATCAACCAAGCAAGTCCAAGCCAAAGAGATGCTTTGAGTGTGGACAAGAGGGTCACTTTGCTCATGAGTGTGAGGCACCACTACCACCTCCATTGCCAAAGCATGTAAGACCATTTGCTTTCAATATATTTATAAAAGGTTAACTATAGACTAAGATAGACTGTTGACACTTGTTAACTTACAAAATTTATTAGCATTTATTTCTCCACCAGAATTGAATATTTACTAGAATGGGGTTATCACTGACAATTTCCACGAGTTTTGTATAATATGTGTTTTCCAGGGATTATTTTCAAAAGTGCTAAAAAGAGGGATTTAAGTACCAATTAACCACGAAACTTATCCGCGACAGAAGGAGGACACCAGAGGGATCAGGAAGACTCTAGAAGACTCTCAGAGCAAGGGGACCGGTAGAGACCACCAGGTGGGGCCGGCCGGCCCCACCCTGGCGCCGCCTGGCCCCCTATGGCTAGGGTTTGGCCTCCCCTTCTGGAAGCTTCCTCCATCGCCTCTGAGGAGCCATCTCGACCACTTGTTAAGTCAGTTTGATCCAACAGCGCGCGTTCACCCCACCAGGCTATAAATAGAAGGCAAGACCCCCCTAGAGGAGGCCAAACCAAGAGATGAAGAGCTAAAGCATTAGATAGAAATCCAATAGATCTAGGCTAGCAATCAAGATAGAGATTAGAGAGAGATAGAGTAGAGGAGTAGAGATTTGGAGGAATCTCGGCCTGTCGGAGCTTCCTAAGGAGTTGTATTCGTCTCGATTCGGCTCCCTCGCCCGGAACCGCGTTCTAAGGTACTTTTGTATTTACCCTTCTGACTCAAGTAAGCAAGTTGTTTGTATTTGTTCTTTGGTTTGCAACTTATATTATATTGAGTACTATGATCTGGGTAGCTCCTAGGTCGGAGTAGTGATTCGTAGTGTAGACGTGGTGTCGGGGCTATGGTTGCTTGTGAATGTCCCCTGATCAGCCAGATAGTGGTAGTTCACGTAGGTGACTTTATAGTTGCGTTGATTCCTCTGTAGTCCACTTCCCGTTGATAGGATTAATAGTCTTATAGGTGCCTAATAGGGGATTATGGTTGACGGTCCTTAAGTACCAAATTTAATTATCAAATAAATAAAGAAAAGGATCCAAATGCAACCAACACCCAGACTTAGGGTTTTATCTGACAGAATTGCACGAGTTTTGGTGTTTGTCTATTTCTACAGGGGGTTATCAGGAAATATGGAGGAAAGGTCCACATGTCGGGTTTACATAGAGATATTAATGTGCCGCACAATTTTCTATCATCTAGAAGGCTCCAGAAGCCACGGGAACGAACGAGAAGCCGAGCGGGCTCGGGGACAGGGAGCCCACCCTGTCATCTGGACCAATCAGGTTGAGCCTCATGGATTATGCTCCACCGACCTAAAGGATCAAGGAAAACTGTGCGATTAAGGTCGGTTTGATCCGACGGCCCATATTCATTTGGAAGGGCTATATAAGTAGGCCCTCTGGCCCCTGGAGGAGGCACCCCTGAATCCTTATTCATTATTCATAGACAGAGCAAAAGCTAGGGTTTGGAGATGAGAGCCGTCCTCTCATCTCTAAACTAGAGTAGATCTAGATAGTAGCGAGATGGAGAGCGAGGGAGGATTGGAGGAGAGGCCGGCCTGTCGGTTCTTTCTCCGGTTGTACTTCGCCATGATCAAGCTCTAATTAAGCTTGCTCATGGGATGACTCTCGTAATCTACTTCTTATTTCATTATGCAATTACTATCCATGTATGTTTTGGTTCACAACTCTTTTGAGTACTTTAATCTATAGGACGCTATAGGTGAGAGTTGTGGTATAGGTGTAAGCGTGGTGCTTAGACCTAGATTACTTGTGGATATCCCCTGTCTAGCCGGATCGTGTGGTAGGCCGCGTATGTGACAGCTATGTTGGTCCTCTGTAGTCCTCCTCCCGTTAGCAGGACTGGTAGGGTTTATCGGCCTATGGATAAGCATCCTTTGTGGTGTATTCTTATCATGTGGTTCGTCCCAGATATAGACATACCCCTTTGAAGTAGAGAAACCATAGTTATCCTCTCTATTCTCCTACCATCGCCCATATATTAGATTGCTCTACTCTCTATTCCCATATTATCACCCATTGTTATCTTACCTTTAATAATGTTCTTATTCAATTCTACCATCTTTCCTATTTACACCTATCTATCTATCTTGGTTAAGTTAGAGCGTAGTTGGTTCTCCCGTTTCCTTGTGGATACGATAAAACCTTTAACCGGGTAAACGCTACAACGGTATCCGTGCGCTTGCGTATTTATCTGTGTGCATATAAATACCATAGTATACTCTAGTGCCATGCTGGGGATGACAACCTAGTATTCAAGTGGTGTTAGCAAGTGTCAACAATTACTCTGATTCTTCCCCTATTCAGGTTACTTGCCCGATAAAACGATACTATACAAAGTTTACCGGTTATTGGAACCAGAGTACATTAGTATTTCCTCATCATCAATAGTTTCTAGATTGTTTGTGCCCCCCTTAGATTAAGAAATTATAGGCTAAGTCATAAATCACCTACTGTTCCTTTGGGTTCAATATTAAAACCGGGTTGATCTTGGTGAAGTGCTGATTAGTATATATCTGTGCGCTTACGGATAATCTGATTATAATCATTATTAGGGTGTAATTAATTTATAACAACAAACATTTCTGACGCTGTTGCCGGGAACGGTTTGCTGATTTTGATATTAGCCTATATTAGTCTATAGTTATCCATATAATATATATATGTGGCGCCGTATCGTGTGTAAACCAAGGTTGCCGTGCAACCTTGGAAACTACCGAGCAAGACCATCGATCTGAGATCTAGTGGCTGCCAATGAAGGTGCGATTAATGTGCATGTAACCACCCACATTAGCCTTAGTAATTTGTTTTTTCAAATGACCCCTTCCCAAATCTGAGCTCCCCTAATCAGCCACGCGTCTAGTCGAAGTCGCGACCCTTCGACTCATCCGTCGCCACCGTTTTCTCTTCCACCACCGTCGCCATATCGTGAAGATGATGGACGGGAACCCTGGCTGTTGGCCGCCACCGTGAACATGAAGGATCCCCGACCACCGGACTCAATCACTGGTCCGCTGTCCGGTCCTCGTCACCGGCTGCCAGACTCATCTGCTGGAATCGTGGCCACAAACACGGTGTCGTGGCTGGCGAGGTGGAGGCGACCGTGCCCCGCGCCACCAACATTGGGGCTGTCCTTGCAACTGAGCAGTTCGACGAGGACACCGGCAGGTGCTGTCTCTAGTCGTCGCGGCGAGGGCCGTCTACATCTAGTACCAGTGCGGCGGAGTAGGAGGGTTATAGCGATGGGAGCACAAGGAAGACGAGCAGCGCAGCGGAGGAGAGCAGCAGTTGTGAAGTGGAGGAGAGCAGCAGCAGGCCGACGGAGGAGAGCTGCAGCAGGCCGGCCCCTGACCCAATCGATTGGGGATCTCGCCTGAACCTATCTGGTGGGGTGGGAGGCACATAGGGGTGGTTTTGCAAAAGTGACAAGGGCTGGCGGGCGTTAATTTGTAAAAGTACCCCACCTCTCTCTATGGCTATCAGATGAGTATCCTCCGGTCCAGATCAAGAGTTTGCAAGTTTGCACAACATGCCTGGTTTGCATAGGATATGTTGCCTATATATATATGGAAATTGAATCTCAACTTTTATATCAATATGGAGCACCATCGGGATCGTACCTCCAGCCAAAGGAATCTTCTAAACCTATCACATCATCTGGCTATGAGCTATGCCCGAGACTAATCAAATTAGTTCAAGAACATATTTTCTCTAGTAGTTCTAGTGAAAACCTCTATCCCCATTTAGCTGATTTTGAGCAGACATGTTCATGTCTAAAAATTAAGGGCATGGCCGATGAAACTTTAAGATGGAAACTCTTTCCATTTCCATTAACGGGTCGAGCTAAGAAATGGTATAATCGCCATGTTGGAAATAGTCAAGGAGACTGAGATATATTACAAAAAGACTTTTGCCTTAAATTCTTCCCAGTAGAAAATGTTGCTAAACTTTGGTTTAAAATTATAGGATTCAGATAATTAGACAAGGAATCGCTAGGCAAGGCTTGGGATCGTTTTGATAGTTTTGTAAATTCTGGACCTAATCTTGCTTTACCAGAACCCATGCTTTTATAACTTTTCTTTTAGGCCTTAATGATAAAAATCAAGAATACCTTAATTTGGCCACGGGAGGAGCATTTTTGCATATTACTGTCGATCATGCTAAAACTATTCTAACTAATATTTTAAATGATCTCCCCAAAGGAAAAGAGAGTTGTTAGAAGAAGAATCTTGGTTAACTGAAAATAAACCTTTACCTGATTCATCTCAATCTATAGTTGAATCAGCTAATGAGACGGAGATAACTCCAAACTCCGAATGGATGTTTGAAATTGAGGACGATTTCTTTGATGATTTTGGTAATACTACATTTTATCGTAAGATTATTCCACCCCAACAATCTAAGGATTTTAAACCTAATTTCTCCCATCTCGATGATTTAAAATTTCTTAGAGAAGTTATAAGGGAATTAATCTTTATTTTGGGTGATGATTGGTTAATAGAATATGAGAATCCCCTTAAGTAATTCGCTTTAATTCACCCTCGGTTATTATAAAGTTGCAAGTAGATTCACATCCTTTTGAAGCTTTATATAATCCGGTTGTAGGAGTCAACATTATGTCAGACACTTTTGCTAAAGAACTTTTGAAAGACATACCATTAATTCCTACAAATAAATTATTAAAAAGTTATTCAGGACACATTATTCCTAGCTTAGGAGTTTTGAGTGCACTTCCTATTGTTATCAATGATTTCCGTATTTTGCTAAATTTTTATATATTTGATGTGTGGGATTATAATGTAATGATTGGAGTACCTATAATAAAACTTCTTTAAGAAGGTCATAATGGTAAATTAAACGTTAAATTTTGGAAAGGATTTAGTTTTCAATGCCTATAACTAATACAGTAAAGGTTAAAGCAGAACCCCTTCTTGAATTATATCCAATAGAAGAGGTTAAGTCATCCGAATTTGATAATTTTAGTCAACCTGATTTAGAAGATGATACCCAGTTCTTCATCGAAGAAGAGGAAGATGATCTTACTGATCGTGAACCTCTTGATGAATTACTAGAGCCACTTACCCTCCTATTGAGCTTAAACCACTACCTTCTGGACTTAAATATGTTTTTCTAAGTAATGATAAAAAATATCCTGTGATTATAAGTGATAAACTCTCAGATGAGGAGACTTATAAACTAATAACTGTTCTAGAAAAACACCGTGCTACTTTTGGTTATTCACTCCAAGACCTAAAAGGGATCAGCCCTATTCTCTGCACTCATCGCATACTAACCAATCCAGAAATTACACCTTCAATAGAGCCTCAACGTAAACTCCAGAATGCAATGAGAGACGTAGTAAAGAAAGAGGTCTTAAAGCTTTTGCATGCAGGGATTATATATCCTGTACCGTATAGTGAGTGGGTAAGTCCTGTTCAAGTTGTGCGTAAAAAGGGAGGAATGACAGTTGTTCGAAATGATAGAAATAAATTAATACCTCAAAGAACTATCACTGGATGGCGAATGTGCATAGATTATAGAAAACTCAACAAGGCAACAAAGAAAGATCATTATCCTCTACCTTTCATGATGAGATGCTAGAGCGTTTAGCCAACCATTCTTTCTTTTGTTTTCTTGATGGTTATTCAGGATATCACCAAATCCCTATCCACCCTGATGATCAAAGTAAAACAACATTTACATGTCCCTATGGAACTTATGCTTATCGTAGAATGTCTTTTGGATTATGTAATGCACCCGCTTCTTTCCAAAGATGCATGATTTATATATTTTCTGATATGATAGAAAAGATCATAGAAGTTTTTATGGATGATTTTTTAGTTTATGGAAAAACTTTTGATTATTGTTTGGAAAATTTAGATAAGGTTTTGCAAAGATGTGAAGAAAAACACTTAGTCCTCAATTGGGAGAAATGTCATTTTATGGTTAGAGAGGAAATAGTGTTAGGACACTTAGTGTCGGAAAGAGGTATAGAGGTAGACAAAGCTAAAATTGAAGTGATCAAATAGCTACCTCCACCTATTAATATAAAAGGAATCCAAAGCTTTCTTGGTCATTGTGGTTTTTATCGTAGATTTATAAGAAATTTCTCACAAATTGCTAGGCCAATGACTAGATTGTTAGCTAAGGATGTACCTTTTCAATTTGATGATGAATGCTTAGAATCATTTAATATTCTTAAAGAAGCACTCACATCAGCACCAATCATTCAACCCCCTGATTGGTCTTTATCTTTTGAAATTATGTGTGATGCTAGTGATTATGATGTAGGCGCAGTCTTAGGACAGACAAAAGATAAAATGCATCATGCAATTGCTTATGCTAGCAAAACAATGACAGAAGCACAATTAAATTATGCAACAACTAAAAAAGAACTATTAGCTGTTGTTTTTGCTATTGATAAATTTAGGTCTTATTTAGTTGGAGCTAAAATAATTGTTTATTCTGACCATGCTGCTCTTAAATATTTGCTCACTAAGAAAGACGCTAAACCACGATTAATAAGATGGATCTTATTACTTCAAGAATTTGATTTGGAAATTAAAGATAGAAAAGGAGTAGAAAACCATGTTGCTGATCATTTGTCTAGGATATATTTTAAAGACTCATTAAGAGATGACATGGTGTTTAAAATGACCAAGACAGATCCTTGGTACGCGAATATTGTCAACTTTATGGTTGCTGGATACTTACCACCAGGAGAAAACAAGAAGAAGCTCATTTATGAAAGTTGTCTCCACATATGGGATCCACCCTATCTCTTTCGAGTATGCTCAGATGGGTTGCTTAGAAGATGTGTACCAGTGGAGGAGGGTATGCAGATCATTCAGAAATGTCATTCATCACCATATGGAGGTCATTATGGGGTATTCTGTACTCATGCAAAAATTTGGCAGAGTGGTTTCTTCTGGCCAACCATGTATGAAGACACCAAAGATTTTATCCAAAGATGTGGGCCATGTCAAAGGCACAGAAATATCACTAATAGAGATGCTATGCCACTCACCAATAATCTTTAGATAGAGCTCTTTGATGTTTGGGGAATTGATTACATGGGACCATTTGTGAAATCACGGAATTATGAGTACATTTTGGTGGCAGTTGACTATGTAACCAAGTGGGTAGAAGCCATGCCAGGCAAGAAGGCTGACTCAAGACACTCAAAGAGGATGTTTGAAGAGATTATATTTCCAAGGTTTTGAACACCTACGATGGTTATAAGTGATGGAGGAACACACTTCACTGATAAAAAGTTTCACTTATACCTACAAACTCATGGAATACGACATAATGTCGCTACTCCATATCATCCAGAGACAAGTGGCCAGGCAGAAACATCAAATAAACAAATCAAAAATATTCTCCCAAAAACAATAAATAAGATGGGAACTCTATGGAGGGATCAATTACCAAATGCACTATGGGCATACTGGATAACTTATAAAACACCTTTGGGTATGTTATCATATCAATTGGTATATGGTAAGACTTGTCACTTGCCAGTCGAACTAGAACATAAAGCTCATTGGGCTATCAAAATATGGAATATGGATTTTGAAGCCGCTGGAGAGAAGAAAAATGCAATTATTAGAACTAGAAGAATGGAGAGAAAAGGCATACCACAATTCAAAGATATACAAAGAGCGAACAAAGAGATGGCATGACAAGACGATCAAGAAGAAGGAATTCACACCAAGAGATAAGGTATTACTTATTAATTCCAGGTTCAAATTATTTGGGCTTGGAAAATTGAGGAGCAAATGGAAAGGACCCTTCACCGTCGTGAATTCATCACCACATGGAGCAGTAACTCTACAATCAAGCGAAGGTACGTTATTCAAGGTAAATGGACATCGACTTAAACTTTACTTAGAACCATTTGATTTAGGAGTAATTGATGAGATAGAATTTATCCAATTACCACCAAATTAAGTTCTATTTATTCCAGTATGAAATTTTATTCGAAAATACATTTAACAGAATATAGGAAGAGTCTAATGGCACCACGCAGAAGGGCACCCCAAGTAGGCCCCTGGTGGGGCTAGGCGGTGCCTAGGTGGGACCGGTCGGCGCCCCCTGTCGCCCCTCATCCTGACTCTCGTTCCCTGATCTTCTACACTCTTCCTATAGATATTCGTGCATAATCCAGTCATAATCGGATATTCTTTCGTACGGATCCC
The DNA here is from genome assembly GCF_000003195.3 of Sorghum bicolor. NCBI lineage: Eukaryota > Viridiplantae > Streptophyta > Magnoliopsida > Poales > Poaceae > Sorghum > Sorghum bicolor. Next base: position 39,482,071 of record NC_012875.2, read on the forward strand.
ATAGAGCCTAGAATCCATCCTCATCACATCCCCTAAAAACCCATATAAACACATACCTAGACCCTCCTCAATAGTATCCCATAACCAGCCACCTCTTTCCCTAGAGAAGCTCTCTAATCTAGATTTATTAGCAATGGCAGACAAGGCAGTCGACAACTCGAAGGCCCTCGTCCATGCCCAGCCGAAGCCTCTCGCCGTGGTGCCACCAAAGCCTCTCGCCGTTGTGCCACCCAAGCGCGCCGCTAAAGTACCCCAGCACTATGAGCAGGCCTACTACATGCAAGAACCATCTGATCCTTCTCCTACAAGGCGACTGCTGCTAGGAATTACTAATGGGAAGTAGGTCACTACCCCCAAGGGTACTCCGCTTCTTCAATCTAGGGAGAATGAGTGGCTCTTATCGGTCCAAACCGACAAGAACGAGAAGCTGATCTGTGCCAAGTACACCACCGCTCGTCCAGTTATCCAAGGCGTTCGGGCTAACCCTAACGAAGTGTGCTACGTCGAGTATCTCGCATCGACGCCTAAGCCCAAGAGGAAGAGAATAACATCAGCACTAGCACTGGAGAAAGCTCCCAAACAGCCAGCTCCTACCCTACGCACCCTCAACGAAAAGCTTGAAGGTCTCTCTAACATTGTTAGGGGGATGGAGAAGTCCAACAATCTAAGGGACAAACTTATAGAAGGCATGGACAAGCAGTTAGGGATCAGCTTCAAATTGATCCGCAGCCTTAGGAGCGATAAAGATAAGCTTAAAGCAGAGATTGCAGCCCTTCACGAAGAAATTCAGGGCCTCAACAAGAAAGGGCAGCCATAGTTGCCTAGTTACCTATTAATAAGGCACAATTCCGCTCGGTTTGGTTAGTTAGTTAGGTCAGTCGAGTCATAAAGGTTTCTTAGGGGCAAAGCCCATCGAGCTAGGGCAATCGTTAGCTCAATCGTTAAAGCGTCTGTTAAATTATCACCATCATGAATAAATAAAGTGCCTTATATTTTATCTACTCTATTCTCTATTTCCTTTGTATGTGTTTGTCTCTACATATTGCGCAAGAAAGTATACATGAAAATAAGTGTGGGGGAGGCACATCTCAATCATGAAACAGAAATTCAGTCAGAAAAGTAGCGTAATTCGGAATACAATCGAACCAAGATCGCGCACAGCAAAGCAGGGCCCACACTGCCCAGATGTGGGGTCGATCAGCGCCTAGGTGGGGTCGGCCGGTGCCCTGTTCGCTCATCTCTGCTCTCGCTTCGATCACGGTCAGGTTTGAGTTATTTAAATGATAATAGCATATATTTTATCTTTGAATTTTCATCCGAATCATAAATCTCTATATTACACATTTTTAAGAAATAATAAACAATATTTAATCTATGACTTGAAAAATAAATTGTATAACACTTTTCTAGAATCATGGCTGCGAAATTTATAGTACTTCATGTTTACTTAAGTTATTGTGGAAAAAGAGATAGCAAAATAATGAGTATTCAATTCCTGAAAATTTGTCTTTGGAGATTTTCTTTTTAGAAAGGTAAAAACAAATTAGCTTCACCTCTCTTTATTAGAATCAAATAATAATCACATGACTTTGGTAGAGAGATTTATCATATTCCTAGTATCATAAAAATAAAGTAAAAATATAATATACTCTCTTAAGCACTATTATGACGGAGGCATGAGCTCTTCATAATGAAATCTAAGGAAATAAAAAGGGACAAGTGTCCGAAACCTCAAAAAGATAGATCATGAGGAAATAAAAAGGGACAAGTGTCCGAGACCTCGATCTGAAAAAAGAGAAAGAAGAGAAAAGAAAGAGAGCTCATGGTCCCCCTACATAATATGCTAAGGAAGTGGATAATTTGTCTGGTCCAGGAATATGATATTTCCCTCCCTGGCTATAACATCAAATTAATACCACAATCATTGATGACACTACAATTAAGAAAAGGTTGAAGCTATGTTTTATTTGTGAACTTCACTTATTCTCCACTAGACAAAATTTAAGGAAGAGAGTAATCTATTTTAAGCTATCCCACTCTGCAACAACTATAGAATTCATGATAAGCACTTTAAATTTCCATAGTACATGATGATTAGATCAGTTTTATATAATTTAATTTCCAAGTTATGAATTAAATATTTACTAAGTATGATAAAACCAACCTTTTTCTCGATACGAGTAAAAGCCTAAGTGTGGGGGTAATTTTTGACACTTGTTAACTTACAAAATTTGTTAGCATTTATTTCTCCACTAGAAATGAATATTTACTAGAATAGGGTTATCACTGACAATTTGCACGAGTTTTGTATAATCTATGTTTTCCAAGGATTATTTTAGAAAGTGCTGAAAAAGAGGGATTTAAGTGCCAATTAACCATGAAACTTATCTGCGACGGAAGGAGAACACCAGAGGGATCAGGAAGACTCTTGGAGCAAGGGGACCAACACCGACCACCAGGTGGGGCCGGCCAGCCCCACCCTAGCGCCGCCTGGCCCACTGTGGCTAGGGTTTGGCCTCCGCTTCTGGAAGCTTCCTCCACCGCCTCTGAGGAGCCATCTCGACCGCTTGTTAAGTTGGTTTGATCCAACGACACACATTCACCCCACCAGGCTATAAATAGAAGGCAAGACCCCCCTAGAGGTGGCCAGATCAAGAGATGAAGAGACAGAGCATTAGATAGAAAGCCACTAGATTTATGCTAGCAATCAAGATAGAGATTAGAGAGAGATAGAGTAGAGGAGTAGAGATTTGGAGGAGTCCCGGCCTATCGGAGCTTCCTCAGGAGCTGTTTCGTCTAGATTCAGCTCCCTCGCCCAGAACCGTGTTCTGAGGTACTTTTGTATTTACCCTTCTGATTCAAGTAAGCAAGTTGTTTGTATTCATTCTTTGGTTTACAACTCATATTATATTGAGTACTACGATTTGGGTAGCCCCTACGATTCGTAGCGTAGACGTGGTGTCTCGGCTATGGTTACTTGTAAATGTCCCCTGATCAGCCGAGTAGTGGTAGTTCGCATAGGTGACTTTATAGCTGCGTTGATTCCTCTGTATTCCACTTCCCATTGATAGGATTGATAGGCTTATAGGTGCCTGATTGGGTATTACTCTGATTCTTCCCGTATTCGGGTTATTTGCCTGATAAGTCGATACTATACAAAGTTTACCGGTTATTGGAACAAGAGTACATTAGTATTTCCTCATCATCAATAGTTTCTAGATTGCTTGTGCCCCCCTTAGATTAATAAATTATAGGCTAAGTCATAAATCATCTACTGTTCCTTTGGGTTCGATATTAAAACCCGGGTTGATCTTGGTGAAGTGCTGACCAGTATATATCTGTGCGCTTGTGGATAATATGATTATAATCGTTATTAGGGTGCAGTTAATTTATACCAACA